>NW_007726629.1:380000-381253 GCF_000696425.1 Galeopterus variegatus | reverse complement strand
TGATAAAGAAAGAATTTCAAATCAGTGGAGAAAAAATATTTAATTAAGGATGTTTGGACAAATAATGAACCATTTACTTAAAAAAAAGATTAAACTATATTTCTGAGATCACATTTACCTTAAGATCATTTTTGATGTCTTAAGGTTTTGAATTCAAATATGATCATCACAAGAGTGCCATTAGAAAATAGGGCAAGGCCTTTATAAGGAAACGTGAACTTGGGAGAAAAAAATATAACTTTGACTAGATAATAATTTGAAAATATTTCTTTGTGGCAAAGCTATAATTCAAGTCAAAAGATGAACAACAAATTAGAGACAACTATTTGCAGCACGTGAGGAGAAAGGAGTTAATTATTGATGTTTATACATTAAGATGTTTTTAAATCTTTATGTATAAAATCTCTTAAAAACCATTGAGAAAATGGCCAAAAACTCAAGAGCAAAACAGGAAAATGACATAAATGGCAGTAGTTCTCATATCAAAAGACATGCAAATGACTTATGAAAGCCATGAGCATAAAAAGATACTCAACCTCACCTAACTATTAGCTACTTCTTTTTCCAATCAGATTAGCAAAGATCAAATAATTTAACATTCCTGTCATTAGAATGCAGCATATTGACTAGAATTGCTGAATATTCTGTTCGTAAAAGAGTAAATTGATACAGCTTCTTAGGAAGGCAATTTTGCATTACCTTAAAAACTGAATATGTTTTGATTGAGCAAATTAACCTCCAGAAATTGATTCTACAAGTAAAATTTATATGAATTTGAAGTTATGTGTAAAAGAATGTACATTGTCTTTATGTTTGTGTATAGGGAGTCTATCTTAATTAGACAAACTGCTAAATCAGTCCATAAATCCCAGTAGCTTATTACAATGCATGTTTATTTCTCACTCAGATAAAGTCAAGACTGATGTTCTCAATTGTCAGGGTGCACTCTTCCAAATAGTAATTTAGAGATGTGGCCTTATTTCATGCGTACCTCCAACCATCTCTAATACTGAACTTCTAAGATCTCTGAAGAAGAGAAAAATGTAGCTATATGTTTTTCACTGAAAGGAAGAAGCTCGTGTAAATTTTGCCCACATTTCATTGGCCAGATATCAGTCACGTAGGTGTATACACACTCATAAGGAAATGTAGAAAATATAGCTTGTCTTTCCATTTTGTTCCACAGCTAATAGTAGAATAGTTAAAATAGATTATATCACAACTCCAAAATGAAGTATATCTATGGAAAAAAA
>NW_007726629.1:377368-379268 GCF_000696425.1 Galeopterus variegatus | reverse complement strand
AAAAAAAGAGCTAGAATTTCACATTTCAATATAGAATAATTTCCAAGATGTTTTAACAAAAACAAGGTAATCATACCACTAAATTTATTAACTCAGAAATACCAAGGTCAGGAAAGTGTGTGAGTAAAAAAAATTTCTGAATGGACACACAAAATATTTAAAAAGGGGATGCTTATGAAGTTGGGTACAAGAATCTGGACAACAAAGGAAAAAACTTGCTTTTCTTTGCAAACCATCTTAGACTCCCCAAATTATTTCTTATCCCTATTTTTGAAATAATTTACATGTGATAAGTTTTAGTAAAAAAAAAAAAAAAAAGAAAAGAAATAAAAAGAAAGAAGAGAATGTGAGTAGATGATACCCATTCTTTCTATTTTAAGCACAGAGCCACGTGGCGTAGTAGCTGAGCAGGTTTGGAAGACCTAGGGATCAGTATGCGTGGAAGGCTCTAGTAGTTACTTTCCAATAATCATTCTACATTCTTCTTTAGTTACATAACCTTCATTTACAGCTGGTCATATTTCCACCTAGCTAAAAAGACTACATTTTCCAGCTTCCTTGGAAGTAAGTTATGGACATGTAACTAAAATGTCTCCATTGAAATGCAAGCAAAATGTTTTTTGCCACTTTGAGAGATTTTTCTTAAAAGGAAGCACAAATTCTTCTTTCCCTTTCTGCATTTTCTGCTTGAGAGGTAGACATGATGGCTGAAGCTCAAGCAGCCATATTGCATCATGAGGTTGAACCATGTCCTCAGGATAAAAATAGAAGGCTGGACGTTGCTATCATGGAGTTGATATATAAAACCCAGAATGCGTATTTTTTGACGTTTTCATAAAGAGAAAAATCCTATTTGATTTAAGCCACTGTTAAGTTGTTCTTTTCTGTTTCATAAAGCTGAAACTTATCCTCATCTATATGCCTTACAGAGGACCTGTTCTACTCCTGTATCACCAATGGGGTGATCATGCTAAACCAGAGATCATATGGCCATATTATCTTTTTTCTTTAATCCAAATTTCAAACTGAGATCAAGGCATGGAAAGTGAGACTACATCAGGAGAGAATCTGAAAGCAATAACTTAAGAGTCAATTCTTAAAATAGATCTGAAGAGTAACTGCAGATCTATTTCACCAGCAAAGGTGTATTCTGTGCGCCTCTTACCAGATGACTGGTTTACGCTCAAGGTGAGCAATTCAGAAAACCTGAAAGAAGTTTTGGAGGAAAGGGTTCTTTCCTCCAAAGATAGGAAGTTCCATTGATCAAAGAGTTTCAACCAATTTTTATTTTATTTTTTAAAGAATGTGCTTTCTCAGTTTCTTTCCACATGAGATATCTGACTAAAACAGGTGTGGAAAACATCAAGCCAGCCTAGCCAGGCTTCTATCCTAAATTCTAAAGGAAGTTTCAGATAGAAATTAGGTAAAAAGAGTATGAGCAGTAAATTGTTGGGACTAATTTTTTGAGCAGCTGGAAATCGATTTGCATTTCTTCCCCACACTGACAATATTAATACCCACACTAGTAGATTTTGAGCTTTTCTAAATTCCAGAAACTATGCTGAGTGCTTGGACTATTTTATTTAATGCACACAATCCTGAAAGTGAGGTCTAATTATTATTACCTTTATTTAGATGGGGAATACTGTGGTACAGTCATGGGCTAGCGACCTAGCTCCAAATTATATAACACATATGTAGCAAAGACAGAATTCAAGCATAAGCACACCCCCAGCTATTCACCTTTACACTATATTGACACAAAATCTGCAACTAGTAAGTTATGTGTAGAGAAGTTTAAGTAAATGTACAAAAGTAGGCAAGGATTATGGACATAAACAAAATTTCCAAAGAAAATATTATCAATCTGAGTTCAATCCTTTATAAAAAGGATGATTAC
>NW_007726629.1:374018-376872 GCF_000696425.1 Galeopterus variegatus | reverse complement strand
GTAGAGAAGTTTAAGTAAATGTACAAAAGTAGGCAAGGATTATGGACATAAACAAAATTTCCAAAGAAAATATTATCAATCTGAGTTCAATCCTTTATAAAAAGGATGATTACCATAACTCAAATTCAAATAATGCAAAGTGAGGTTAACATCTCAGAATCAAAGTAGTCTATCAAATTAATAAAATAAAGGAACAAAAACAAAAGAACTTCTTAATAGACATAGAAAACAAATATAAAATTCACATCAGTTCATGGTTAAACAACAAAAAATTCTCAGTAAACTACTGTATTAGTTTTTTACTGCTGTTAAAATTTACCACAAACTTCATGGCTTACAACAATACAAATTTATTACCGATAGAGTTTGGATGTATTGGCCCCCCAAGACTCATGTGGAAATCTGATCCCCAACTTGGCAATGTTGGGGAGATCCCTCATGAACACATTAATGCCCTGGGGGTGGGGTAGTGAGTGGGTCCTGCTCTATTAGTTCCCACAAGAGCTGGTTGTTTAAAAGACCTTGGCACCTCCCCACACCCCTTACTTCCTCTCGCCATGTGATCTGCTTGTACCCACCAGCTGCCTGCCACTTTCTGCCATGAGTAGAAGCAGCCTGAGGCCTGCACCAGATGTAGTTGTCCCAGAATAGTAAGCCAAATAAACCTCTGTTCTTTATAAATTAACCAGCTTCAGGTATTCTGTTATAGCAACACAAAAATAGACTAATATAGTTACCTTACATTTCTAGAGGTCAGAATTCCAAAATGGGTGTCACTAGGCTAAAATGAAGATGTTGGCAGGACCACTTTCCTTCAGGAGGCTCTAGGGAAGAGTTGGCTTTCTTGCATTCTCCAGCTTCTAGATCCTGCCCACATTCTTTGGCTTGCAGCTCCCTTCCATCTTCAAAGCTGGGAATAGTCAGGTTTTTCTCCTATTGCATCATTCGGACACTCCTGCCTTCCTCTTTCACTTACAAGAGCACTTGTGATTACATTGGGACAACCCAGATAATCCAAGATAATCTCATTTAAAAATCAGGTGATTAACAACCTTAATTCCATCTGCAACCATAATCTTCTTGAACCCCTTGCCATGTAACACAACATACTTACGGGTCCCAGGGATTAGATGATGGATATCACTTGGGGGAGGGGGTGGGGAGAGGAGTGTTCATTATTCTGCCTACCATAGCTAAGAAATAAACTATTTTGAATCTATTATATATTTCTTAGCATTGGAATTAGCTCTATCCTATGAAACACAGTAATATTTGTCTTCTTTTAAGCAGAGATTTAAAATTTCTTCAATCTAAAATAGTTATTTAATAATCAGCCTTGCTACCAAAGAAAG
Source organism: Galeopterus variegatus (assembly GCF_000696425.1). Lineage (NCBI taxonomy): Eukaryota > Metazoa > Chordata > Mammalia > Dermoptera > Cynocephalidae > Galeopterus > Galeopterus variegatus. The sequence goes on along the minus strand of NW_007726629.1, from coordinate 375,520 downwards.
ATACAAAGAATTATCTCCCTTTTATCCTTGTTGTCATAAAAACAAGTGTGAGAGGCAACAGAGAAAATGGAGACTGGGAGAGATGCAGCACGGATAAAAAAAGTGTTTGGTCTGAAATGCTTCAGGTGTTCAATAACAGAGGGCACAGATTTTTCNCAATCTAAAATAGTTATTTAATAATCAGCCTTGCTACCAAAGAAAGATACAAAGAATTATCCCCCTTTTATCCTTGTTGTCATAAAAACAAGTGTGAGAGGCAACAGAGAAAATGGAGACTGGGAGAGATGCAGCACGGGTAAAAAAAGTGTTTGGTCTGAAATGCTTCAGGTGTTCAATAACAGAGGGCACAGATTTTTCCTAAGTCCAGTCTGTAGTCCAAGTAATGGAAAAACACATCACGTGCAATAACAAGCTTAGGCTTAGCACAGCCAGACCAACGAAAAGCCATTCCAGAACCTGCATGTGGAAAGTACTTCATAAATATTTGTGAAATAAATGAGTGAATGAATAAAGGAACACATGAAGGAAAGACTAAATGAAAACTTACAGTTGAACCAATGAATCTTCCCTGTTTTCTGTATGTATTAGTATTATAGCCAGTGACCGGGCCTCCCAGCAATGGGTTAGCCATGAGCCAGTATTGTGCACACAAAGGATTTGTTCCTGCCTTATAAGGCCAAACAGCAGTTATTGGAAGATGTTTGATATTTTTGCGGCCCCATAATTTATTGTGGCTGGAAACATTTGCTGTAGGTAGACATCGCTTCATGGAAATTTTCCTGAAATACTGGCAAAACTCCTCTAACTCTGAGGATATGTTTCAGAAAAGTTGGGCTGCTGTCATATTAAATCATATGTTAAATGCTGAACTAAACACACACACATACACCCGCATAATTTTGCAAGCAAAGTACAATGGCTTCTACAATGACATGAGAATAACCCAGTGTGAAGAGAATCACCACATCTTCTAAAATGAACAAGGCAGAGTAGAAAACATTATGCCCTGTATGGTCATTTATATATAAAGGATATTCAAATATTTATAAAATGTTTATAGAGTTTAGCATTATGATTTGAGTAGATTTTGATTATCTCCTTTTTACTTATTTTTATTTTATAACTTAAAAAAATTAACATGTATTTGTAATGTCATAAGAAAAATCTTGTTACATTAAAGGAAAATAACTACCTTTCTCTAAGCCGTGCTTTGCATTCTGAAGTGTTTACCCAAAAAGCTTAAGGAATTACTAAATCAGTTTTTAGAATGTCACATACCTTCTAAAGTTTCTCCAGCCACTATGTTCCTTTCCTTTTGTCCAGACATCATCATATACTTCTCTCCTATGAGCGTCTCATATTGAAATTGACTGTCTTTATAACTAGTCCATGAGGACTTTCAGAGCAGAATTTTACTGTTTTTTTTTTCTCTGCTCAGCACTTAAAGCTTTATCATAGTAGAAATTATTACTTCCCTGCTTGAAGTATGAAAAACAAAAACA
>NW_007726629.1:372097-373058 GCF_000696425.1 Galeopterus variegatus | reverse complement strand
CTTAAAGCTTTATCATAGTAGAAATTATTACTTCCCTGCTTGAAGTATGAAAAACAAAAACAGAAAACTGCTTCATCTTGCCTTTAGGCACCAATGTCAACCTGTTTGATTTGTTGGCCTTATCTCTTAAGAGACAGTATAACCTTTACTGTCAGACTCCTAGGTTTAATTCCCTGCTCTACCTGGAGGATCACCTTGGACAAGTTAACTTTATCTGTAGGGGTCTGGGCAGGAAAGAGGACCAGGTAACTTAAATGAGTGAAGGGGGCAAAAAGAACATTGTGGCAAATAAGTGTCCATTCTTCTCCAGGGCCCTAACCACGGCCATGCAGGGTATATGTCCAGAGACACCAGATGGTTTCCTTTTCTTTTTTTTTTTCAAAAGAAGCTTGGAATCTGGATTTTTTTTTTTATGCGAAATCTCCTGATATTCAAACTTTGTTAACCATTTCCACTTTTGCTCATATGCTGTCTTGATAAAATAAGTAACTGGCCACAGGCCGCTGGTTTGGAGCCCTGGCCTAAGCTAGACTCCTAGGCCCATGCTTTGTTCTTCATATCTTATGGTTGTCTACCTCACCCAAGCTGTGAGCTCTGAAACCACAGAAGTGAAATGTAGGACTGTCCTGTGCCCTCAGAACCATCTGGGCAGATATCCTTACCATCAAACCAAATGGCAGAGCTTCTGGATACAGGAAATCCTTATTGCATGCCCTTTCCCCAGACATGCCCGAATAGTCCACCTCCTCCACCCACCATCAGGTAAATCCTACATGATTTATGAGGCAGCCTGCTCTTGAGAGAAATGGCAAAGTTCTTACTTACAGAGACTGTAAATTATGTTTTCTCTTTTAATGACAGTACGGAATAGTGTACAAGACACATGCTTGGGAGTGAGTCAACCACTCTTTAGCTATATAACCTTGGGCAAAGTATTTAAAAATCAAAAGGCCCCATTTTA
>NW_007726629.1:350204-372062 GCF_000696425.1 Galeopterus variegatus | reverse complement strand
CTCTTTTAATGACAGTACGGAATAGTGTACAAGACACATGCTTGGGAGTGAGTCAACCACTCGTTAGCTATATAACCTTGGGCAAAGTATTTAAAAAATCAAAAGGCCCCATTTTCCTCAACTATAAAATGAGAATGGTGGTACCTACAGGATAGGATTGTAATAAAGATTAAATCCTATAATGTGTTGAGTGCAGTAGCTGGCCACTTAATTGTTTTTCTTGCCATTGATAACATCAGTATTTTTATTTTTATTATTATGATAAATATCATTAATACTTGGGCCAGAGTCTGGACTCTGCTACCTATTAGCTGAGCAACTGTGGGCAAGTCATATAACCTCTCTGAGTCTTTTACCTCCTGTAAAAGAATGGAAAATAAAATACATAGCTCATAAAGCTCTTGTTTATTCTTATCAGTAATATCATATCAAGGGGGACTTGCACAATTTGTGGCTTACAGTAGCTCTCAATAACTATTTTTTATGAATATATCACTGTTACAGATATGCCTTTGTCAGTCTCACTCAACAATGTCAATGATGTGCTTATGGTTTCTTTTCTGCGAGGGATCAAGCTGTGTGATCCTTTTGCAGGAAGTCAGGATGATGTCCCAGCTCTCATTTCCTAAATAAGAGATGTGCTGGCACTGTGCCTGGACATCTAACCTGCAGTGGATGTCAGTGGAACATCACTTTTGAGTATCTGTCTCTTTAATTTGGAAATGGAGCCAGTGTGTTTTTCTCTACCAAAATTCTGGGACTAGTAGGGAGCCCCCTAGAGACTCCTTAATCTCTTAAAGATACTAAACTGAATCCTTGCATAGATATTCAACTGAAACCTAAGGTTGGGATAAAGTCCATTTAAACTTTTAAAGCTCTCTCTGCGGGACTGGACAAAGCTCTTAAACATTTTATGTACCCCTAGGCAGCTACTTAGAGCAACTATGGCTCCCTGAGAGCCAGGCACAGCAGTGAGTTGTGAAAACACAGCTTGACAGATTCCATCCATTCATCTAGCACTTAATCTGCTACAGCCTCCTGTCATCTCCTGCATTGTTTTCTTGTATTTCTACTTGACTTTTCATGAGACCTGGTCTCCCCAGTTGGAGTGTATGGCCCCAGAAACATGACCATGTCTCTAATGTCACCATAATCACTAATACAGAGATGATAGAGTTTAAGAAATACCCTATCCATCTTCTAAAAATCTTCTTCTTGATTTTTACTATCATTCATTAATTAAATAAATTATTATTATATTGTCTTCTGCTTATAGATGAGAAAACTCAAGCTCAGAAAGACTAAGTGACTTCCAAGAAAACACTATTTGAGAAAGTGACAGGGCTATGTTTTGACCCAGACTGTCTGTTTTGAAAGCCAATGCTTAAGCTACATGATAAGTCAACACCACTTGGGATGTGTCAAGAAGTTTTGTTTTTTTTTTTTTATTTTGTCAATATACACTGTATATGATTATTATGGCCCATCACCGACACCTCCCTCCCCTATTCAACATAGTTTTGGAAGTATTAGCCAGAGCAATCAGAATTGAGAAGGAAATAAAGGGCATCCAGATTGGAAAGGATGAAGTCAAACTGTCCCTGTTTGCAGATGACATGATCCTATATATCGAACAGCCCAAATCATCTATTAAAAAACTCTTAGAGGTGATAAAAGAGTTCAGCACAGTAGCAGGATACAAAATCAACACACAAAAATCAGTAGCATTTCTATTCACCAATAGTGAAGAAGCAGAAAGAGAAATCAAGAAAGCTTGCCCATTTACAATAGCCACCAAAAAAATAAAATACTTAGGAATTGAACTAACTAAGGATGTGAAAAATCTCTATAATGAGAACTATAAACCACTCCTGAGAGAAATTAGAGAGGATACAAGAAGATGGAAAGACATCCCATGCTCCTGGATTGGAAGAATCAATATAGTGAAAATGACTATACTACCCAAAGTAATATACAAATTTAATGCAATCCCCATCAAAATTCCTATGACATTTCTCACAGAAATGGAAAGAACTATACAGTTATTTATCTGGAATAACAAAAGACCATGAATAGCCAAAGCAACGCTGAGCAAAAAAAATAAAGCTGGAGGTATTACTCTACCTGATTTTAAACTATACTACAAAGCTATAGTAACCAAAACAGCATGGTACTGGTATAAAAACAGAGACACTGATCAATGGAATAGAATAGAGCACCCAGAAATCAACCCACGTACTTACTGCCATTTGATCTTCGACAAAGGCATCAAGTCTATTCACTGGGGTCGGGACTCCCTCTTCAGCAAAGGGTGCTGGGATAACTGGTTATCCATTTGCAGGAGATTGAAACTAGACCCATACCTCTCACCATTTACTAAAATCAACTCAAAATGGATTAAGGATTTAAATATACACCCCGAAACAATAAAACTTATTAAAGAAAACATAGGAGAAACCCTTCAGCAAATAGGGCTGGGCACAGACTTCATGAATATGACCCCAAAAGCACGGGCAACCAAAGGAAAAATAAACAAATGGGACTATATCAAACTAAAAAGTTTCTGCACAGCAAAAGAAGTTTTTATTTTGGTAACGTTGAAGTAGTTTGGCTACAGTTTATTGTGGTTATCTGATAATTGGTATGCAGCCTACTGTTTATTTTGGTAAGGTTGAAGTAGTTTGGCTACAGTTTATTGTGGTTATCTGATAATTGGTATGCAGCCTACTGTTTGGACTCAAATTCTGCGTTAAGGTCGTTTAATCTCTAAGATGAGCTCAAGGTGAAGTGGCCTGGCTCACTCTCACAACCTCCTTTTTGCTAGATTTCTTCTTGTAATTACCACAGTCACTAGCATTTTGTTATCCACAGACTCATCCCTAGAGGATATGAGTCCCAGGCAAATGCAATGATGGATTTTTCTTAAATCTTATATTCTTAAGTAAAATCACAGAAAATAATTATTAATAAGGATAGATTACTGCAAAGTGTAGGAGAAAAAAACATAGTGTCTAAAAGGAGATAGGNTGAAAGCCAATGCTTAAGCTACATGATAAGTCAACACCACTTGGGATGTGTCAAGAAGTTTTTATTTTGGTAAGGTTGAAGTAGTTTGGCTACAGTTTATTGTGGTTATCTGATAATTGGTATGCAGCCTACTGTTTGGACTCAAATTCTGCGTTAAGGTCGTTTAATCTCTAAGATGAGCTCAAGGTGAAGTGGCCTGGCTCACTCTCACAACCTCCTTTTTGCTAGATTTCTTCTTGTAATTACCACAGTCACTAGCATTTTGTTATCCACAGACTCATCCCTAGAGGATATGAGTCCCAGGCAAAGCAATGATGGATTTTTCTTCAATCTTATATTCTTAAGTAAAATCACAGAAAATAATTATTAATAAGGATAGATTACTGCAAAGTGTAGGAGAAAAAAACATAGTGTCTAAAAGGAGATAGGAGGAATGGGCAGAGACCAGCTTTCTTTTATTGAAAGGGGCAGTCAGTTGAGTACTTACGTGAGCCACTAGTGTGTGCACGTGTGTGTGTTGCTATAGTTGAAGGAATTCCTTCCATCTGACTCCCACTGCCTCTCTCTCATAATCTCTCAGCAGTCTTAGTTGAAGCAGGACAGGAAGCCTCAGTTTTAGCCATTAAATCATTAATTCTGCCAATATGTAGTGAATACATCCTACGAGTAAGGTGTTTGCCAGAAGTCAGGAATATAGAGATAAATCAGTTGGGGTCTCTGTCCTCAAAAAACGTCTGATTGTAAATAGTTTGATTATGATAATCATCTCACAATGCGTATGTATATCAAATCATCATGTTTTGATATACGTATATACACACCTTCACCTTAAGTAAATATGATTATTATTTGTCAAGTTTATGTCAATAAAGCTTGGAAAAGTCTCTGGTCAATTTGGGTGGTTACCAGTTTGTGTAGGGTTGAATGATTATGGACAAGGTAATACACGATTATAGACGGGGACATGAAAGCACAGAGAAAAGAGGAGATCACCTATGGTCACATAGTCGACAAATCTGGGCCCAGAATATGAACTCAAGTCACCTCCCTCCTAATTCAGTGCCATTTCCATCACACTATGCTGTCTCTTAGACATACATTAGAGGTCTGTTGGGGGAATGCATGGGCTTGGCAGCCGAGAGGTGTGAAGGCAGGAGGGAAGTGAGGTCATCTCAGCTTCTGAAGCTGAGCTTTGTTGGCCCTGAAACCCAATGCAACAGGAAGCTGCTGGACACATGTCAGGAAAGGGATTTGGTTTTAAAAGCAGAGGGTGGGGCTCCTCTTCTGCACACAGCTATACCTTTGAACAATATATTTTCCATGTATTTCCCCAAATTACTTACTTTTTAGAAGTGTGGTCATGCTTTTATTAATTGCATTAATGAGACTGCAATTTTATACTTCCCACTCCTGAAAGAAAATATGAGGAACTGGATAATAAACCTTTGGAATGCTAACAAAATGAAAACATTTTTGCAAAAAAGGAATGGGAGAAAATGGTGGAGGTTAGAGAGGAGATAATCTTCCTAATTTCCTCTGTACTGGGCACTTATACGTTTCCTGAATGAATCATTTGGCTCCTCAAAAAAAAAAAAAAAAAAAAGATTTGGAAGGATGTCTGCAGCCCAGAGCCATGCCAGTTCTGTGACCACCTCTTTTCATCTTGCAAGGAAAAAATGCCTTAGCACCTCATTGAGGGTGCAATGTTACTATTAAAGGAGGAACTGACAAGCCATTGAGTGAAGAATGCTGCAGAGTTGGCTCAGCTCCCACAGAGTTCAAGCAAGCATTCAAAAAGAAGTGGAGGAATAAATTACTCAGCATCTGTGTCCTCCAACTAGAAGCAGCCCAGTGATTGTGGCAGATCATTTTGTACCACTGTGTTTTATTCTTGAGTTAATTGACGCGCTGCAGAGTTGGCTCAGCTCCCACAGAGTTCAAGCAAGCATTCAAAAAGAAGTGGAGGAATAAATTACTCAGCATCTGTGTCCTCCAACTAGAAACAGCCCAGTGATTGTGGCAGATCATTTTGTACCACTGTGTTTTATTCTTGAGTTAATTGACGTCTTCATCTTTTCTCTGACAGTAGACAATAGCATCACAGAACTCGAAGGAGCATTAGAGATCAACTGTTCATGAGGCTCATTTTGTAAGAGGGAAAACTGGGGCAGTATCTAGAAAAGGGATTATCTTACCCTCAGATATTCCACAAGTTAATGGCAGAGTTAGAACAAGAATGAAGATTTCCTCACTGGTGCTCCAATCAACCGTATTTTTACTCCAGATGCTGGGACTGAGATTTTCCAATATTCTTTTATATTTTTTTCTGCTTTTTCATAGGACTTACCACAGTGTACAACACACAGTGAACACTCTACCAAATAGTTTAAATGTTAGAAACCTGGATGTTAAAATATTTTTAGGTTGAAAGGAAATTTCAGAGATCATCTAATCCAGCTCCCCTAATAGCCACATGATTGAGTAAAGGTCTGGGAAGCAGAAATAACTTGTACAAAGCCATACAATCAATTAATAGCACAGCTCTGCCTTACAGCTAGAATGTAGCACCCTGATCTTAAAGCAAGTGTTAGCTGATGGATAATGGTTTCTTTCATCACAACCCAAATGCTGGGGTATGATGTGTTTATTTTACCTTAGTTGCTTAACAGAGAAAATGAGAAGTTTCAAGTCAAAAAACTTTTATTTGCCTCTTAAATGGTGATATCCCTTTATAAGAGTCTCTGACTATGTCAGACAAAAGGTTCTGCTAATTGATCTGATTCTTCAGCATTCAAAATCTAAAGACATATAGAGGTTGGTCACATGGTACAGTAGAAGAAAAAAGGTTATGAAGTGATAATGTATTAAATGTTGGATGCCCAGTTTGGGATATACAAGTGGAGATAAATAAAAGGAAGAAAAATATGGGCTGAAAAACGCATCTGCGGTCACCAACATATAAACAATATTAGGAATCTTTATCTTAGAATTTAAAGAATGACATGAATCAGATTACCTGAACCAAACTCTGATCTTAGGGAAGGAAGCAACTATCCTCTACTGAAAAACAAAATAATTAGTGGCTGTAGCAGTGGTCTTGCAGAGAATGGAGAAAGGTTGAGAAGATTGGACCGAGAAAATGGAAGGGAAACCCAGCCAGCAATACGCAAAGGAATTCCCACGTGTCACTGTGTGGTTAGCTGATGTCACTAGAGAAAGCAAGATTGTGACAGTGCTGACCTGCAGGCTGCAGCACCTTCTTTGGGACTGTGTGATACCTGGGTGGACAAGTGGAAATGTAGCACAAAAACATTAAGGATTCACTGAAGATGTGCCAAGGGACCTAGTTCCACAAGGGTTGAAGGGAAATGAAGAGAGAGATTGGAGTTGTTCTGGAGAAAAGGGAAAGTTTCAAGGACTCAGAAATCCAAAGCAGGCTTGGTGGAAATACTGAGGGGAAAATCTCCAAGGAGAGGGAGTTATGGCCAGAGACTGAAAGGCTGACATTTAAGATGTTAGATATGGGAAAACTTGTTTCAGAAGTGGAGTGGTTCTGGTTGTTTATGATAAAACACATTCTTGAAACGGAGTGGATGTGAGGCCTGCTGGAATCAGGAATGCAAAGGAAAGTTAAAATAAGGTACGGTGATGAATTACCAGCCCAGGTGCTGAAGTTTCTTATGACAAATTACTTATGGACTGTGTGCTGCTCGACCAAAGCTCTGTTGAATTACAGAGGATTGTCATGAAAGCTGTGGATGCTGCCAAGGGAGAAGGGTAGGGGTGTGGCCAGCAAGAAGGGCAGGAAGCCAGCACAAATTCTGTCCTATTTTCCTCCATGGAAAGGGAACCTAGACTGAAATATGTCAAGTCAATATAAATCTGCCCATGTTAGGGGACATGTTGTTCAGGAGGAAGCCTGGGGCATAATCATATTAAATACCAATGCAAATCTATTCTCATGGAAGGCATCATTATTATGTTAAAGAGGGCACCAAGCCCCCTATCAGCAACCCTTGATGAAAGATGATCTAGGCTCATTAGTAGGATAAATAATTGCAGTGGGCTGGGGCAGCAGGTGGAGATTGGGTGAACTGGAGAGTCCCAGCCTATTGTATTAGTCAGGTTTCTCCAGAGAACAGAACCAATAGGACATATATATATATATACATGATGAGGAATTGGCTCACATGATGATGGAGGCTGAGGAGCCCCACAATCTGCTGTCTATAAGCTGAAGACCCAGGAAAGCCAGTGGTGTAATTCAGTCCCTGTCTGAAGTCCTGAGAACTAGGATAGGCAATGATGTAAATCCCAGTCTGAGGGCAGGAGAAGGTGATGAGACATCCCAAGTAGTGAAGTAGGAAAAAAAAAAACAGGGTGAATTCCTCCTTCCTCTGTTCTTCTTTCTAGTCAGGTCCTTGATGGATCATGTAATGCCCAACAACACTGTGGGTTTGTGGAGAGGGTGGGGTCTACTTGACTGTGTCCTGATTCAAATGCTAATATCATCCAGACAAACTCTCACAGACACACGAGAAACAATGTTTATTCTGGGCACCCTGTGGCACACTCAAGTTGACACCTGAAATTAATCATCACACCTAGGATGTCAGCTACTGCTCACTTGTGACTAGTTTGGGACTTTTGCAGATACAAAGATGCCTCCCCATGCCGCCCCCCATGCTTCTGCAGGCTTTTTATGGAGACTACAGAAATAGCTTTCGGTTGTTTTTGAAATCCTGTAAGGGCTGAATCCATGTGGGCCAAATGAAAAGTCTTCACCATTTGCAAATGGATTGAGCGAACTTCAAAGAAAAGGAAAGTGCTACATGAAAGTGGAAAGTGATTTGAGGATGGCCATGAAGAAATGTAAGACATAATAAATCCTATCTGCTTTAGGCCCAGTGGTCTATACATGGGGCACAGGGTGTGGGGGTAGGGAAGGAGAACGGGAACTCTTCCACAAACCCACAAGGAGCAAAACTTGTGGCAGGTTTCTCCTGGGGACAAGAGGTGCGGGATTTATTTGTTTAGACCCTGCATTCCTTCACACAATAGAGTTTGGGAGAACATCTTACAGAGGAGAGGATCTGGAGCAGGGAGAAGATGAGAAGGGCTTACGTGTGTGGTGAGATCTGTGGATGTCAGGTCCCAGAGCATGGAGAAATGGCTCTCCTGCACTTTCCAAGGAAATGAGGGCTAGGTAGACTAGTGGCCAGAGTCTAACCCAACTACAATCAGGGATCTGGCTAGTTGTCATCTATGTTTGTTCTGGGTTCCGAATGCAATGTTTGCCGAGGAGTTATTTGGTTCCACAGAATAAGTAGCCTTGAGAGAACACCAGAGGTTGCCAGAAGTGACTACTACCCTGCCAGGAAAATTGAGAGAGGGCATTCTGTTGCTGTTGAGATAACTTTCTCCTCCATGGCCTTTCAGCTGGCCTGTGGTGGCCTGGAGGCCCGAGTCTTCATCTGGTGGGACTACATACCTTCTGGATTACATTGATTAGACAGAGAGATAATATTTAGTATTAGTCTTTCCTTTATTTTTAAGCTCCTAGCAAGCGGAAGCAGCTTCCTTCTTATCCCTTGCATTTTAAATGTAGTAGAGGCTTGAAAATGCCTGTAGTCGAACAAATAGAAATCCAAGTAAGTATAATAAAAGACCTTTATTGAACTCTTACTGTGTATCAGGAAGTCTTCTAAGTATTTACATTCATTAACCCGCTTAATAGTTAGTATGATCCTGAATAAATAAATGTTAATTCTGAGCATTATATGTGAGTTTACTTCATTAGAGGGAATTTTGTTTTGAAATGAAGATGCTGGTCAGTTGTGAGAAAAACTTTACACAGAAATTTGTGTGTGATACACATATGCATTTACTACCATATTTTGGCTTTTTTATATTTATAAATCTAGAAAGGGAGAAATGTACTTAGTAAATATATGACAGGTGGTTGATATAATTTTCTATTATTATCTAAATACTAGAATATCACTTGTTTTTTTTTTATTTTTTACAATCTGGAAAATCATTTGTACTTGGTTAATAAATTGTGGCTATAACCTTACTTTATTCTTCTTATTAAATGGGTATGCCGAAGTAACTTTGAGGAGTTTCAAGGCATATTTCCTGCTGCAGTAATACTAGTACTGAGTAGAAGAGCCAAAATTCATAGCTTGGCTGAGGAGGCAGCTGTACTTTGTCATGTGCATACAAGGGCACCACCTGGCTGTTATCAGTGCACAGATTACTCCTGTGTAATCAGCACATGTACTTCTTATTTATTTTGGATATATCCTTGCTCTTTCTGATGAAATAATTGACTCATTAACTCTTGATTTTCTGCAGCAATCATGAAGAGGATATTCTAAAAAACAAACCAAAATAAAACCCTATATTTTATTTATTATGAACTGTTTTTGTTGTTCAACTCTGCTAACCAGGTACTGATTTAATGGTGTTAGACTGGGGCAGAGTGCTAAAAAGGAAGCAGGTAAAATTTATTTTAAGGCCCATTCATTATCTGGAGTTTTGGAGTCTTTCCTCTTTTGTTAATTTGCTTTCCCCTCTAAAAGTCTCCATCCTTGAGACGTGCTTGAAATGAAAGCCAGTTCTTGCTCGACTTGCAGAATTGCAGCAAAGGCAGGCAGTGCCCCTGGGAGAGGCCATCTCATCCATCAGACCCACTGGCTTTTGAAAGAAAGAGGCCTGTGTAGTCAGGATGATGAATCCCAGTGGCTGGCAGCATCTAGGTTGCATATACTGGTGGATGCCAATGCATATTGTGGCAGCTCTTGGCATACAGCAATGCAGGGATCCTTTGAGAGATTGGCTCTGCTTGATACTGAAGTAATAAACACATATATAGAGTACAGACTGTGCTTTTCTTCCATGAGCAGATCACAACATCCAAATGAAGACAGAACAAAAGCAGGGAAGATGAAGCCAATGAAAGAATCCAGGTATTCTAATAAGCAAATTTCTGCTTCCATTGCAAGGAAAGTCAGCATTAGAAAGATCACTGTGCTAGCCTCTGCTCAGCCCACTGATTCGACTGGACAAATTCCTTGAACACCTACTATGTGGCAGGCACTGGGCTTAGTGCTGGAGATAAGCCATGAGCAAGGCAGACATGGTCTCTGTTAAGAGAGTTGGAACAGACAAAGAAAAGTTTACAATGCAGTGTGAGTGTTGTAAGACTGTGAACTGGGTACAGCTGAGAAAATATAACCCGACTGCCTCTAGCGGTCTGTCCAGGTAGTTGTCTGTCTGGTTCTTAAATTTCATTCCTGGCCTGTATTAGTCTCCTTGGACTGTTGTAACAATGGATCCCAAACTAGGTGACTTAAAAAAAATTATTCTCTCACATTTCTGGAGGCCATAGTCTAAACTCAAGATGTTGGCAAGGCCATGTTTTCTCTGAAGGTTTCAGGGAAGAATCCTTCCTTGCCTATTCCAGCTTCTGCTCGATCTAGGCATTCATTGGCTCATGGCAATAAAACTGTAATCTCTGCCAATGTCTTCACATGGCTTTCTCCTCTGTATCCTTGTGTGTGTCTTCTCTTCTTGTAAGGATAACAGTCATTGGATTTAGGGTGCTCCCTAATACAATACAACCTCGTCTTAGTTACATGTACAAAGACCCTATGTCCAAATAAGGTCACGTTCTGAGGTTCTGAGGGTTAAGACTTCAACATATCTTTCTGGGGGATATAATTCAACCCATACACAATCTAAGACTTTTTCATTTGTCTGTGGTTTTTAACCTATTACCACTGTCTTTTTTCCAGTCCTGGCTAGCCCTTTGGACAATTTACCTAGCTTGACATTCAACCCTCTTAAAATATTTGGAATTTGGCGCACTTGCTTCTGTCTCTTTGTGCTTTGGGATGCTTTGAATACAAAACCTCTATTATTGTCAAGGTGATTCATGGCCCATGTGGTGCTAATGCCTTGAGTAGGTCTGCCTTAGACTTTGAGTGGAGACCAGACAGTAGCAAGGCTGATTGAAGAAAGCAAATGAGAAACTGACAAGCTCATATGGGCTAAACAAACAGTGTGTGGTGAGGAGCAGTCCCCCGAGGAAGGGGACCTTGGAAGGATACTGGCTTCAGCCCCCTTGAAGTTGCCCCTATTTTATGTAAAGGCCCATAACACACAACATCTTGTGAACTGATTATTTCAAAATCTGAATCATTGTTTGAGAGCTGACCATGGCTTTGGTGGAGATGGCAATCCACTGACTACAACAAAATCTCCGAATGTTACTATGGTAATGTAAGGAAGAAAACAACATGTTTTCCTGTTATACCAGGCTGCAGGCAGTCAGAATATTATTTTTTAGGGTTAATTTCTACAAGCCCTCTATAGTTCAAAAGCTTGGGGATGTCTTAAGTCTTCCCCAAGGTTTTAGCCAATGCCCAAGGACTAACAATTCTATTTTCAGATCCTGCTTCTGAATTGGTCCCATATAAAACTAAAATCAGAACTATGGCCCTTTACCACTTTCTAGAAGAAACCCAGTTAAACCCATCATTGAACTGGAATTCATTGTAAGAGGTCACATCACTGAGCACATAGAATTCCCTGACCCCTCTTTTTTTTCCTCTCAGTTTCTTTCCTCTTGATCTCCTTGCCTCCTATGAAGCAGATGGGTTCCCTATCTCTGAAGCCACTGATTTAATCCTACTTTCATCCCTTTGGAACTCACCTACTCCACGAGGCCCTTTTCTATATATTTCCACTATACTAACTGGTCTTTCCCTGAGGGTAATATTCTATCAGATGCTAAAAGAATAAAACTTTTATTCATCTAATTATATCCTGAGATGAAAATCCATTATGATTTTAAGGGCTTAATTTTCAGGCTTCAGTTATTTTACTTTACCACCTATTACCATCTTCCCTGTAACAAATTGTCACTTCCTGTTTAAACAGAATGGGACTTTTAAAAACCTCTTTGTGGGACTTTTAAAAGCCTCTTTGGCATTTACTAGTATTTTGGCAATTTGGGAGTTAAATGTTTGTAAAACATGATTTCACCAGTCCCTCTTTAAACAGTTCTGGAATATGAATAAACAGTATTAAATAAAGAAATTAAATTGAAAGAAGTATTTGACTTAAGTGATTTTTTTTTTAAAAAACGGAGCTTAGAAAACTGGCGTCCTTTAGAATGACATTAACAGAAACAAACAGTCCTTATAGTTCCCTTGCATTCTCAGCTTTATTTTAATACCAGAACATAGACCAATAACCTCTATTGGGGTGTACCAAATCTCTTATAAGAAAGGGGTCCTGTTACCAGAAGAAGTGTTAGAATACTTCCCCTCAATGAGTTAAGATGGTACAGAGCAGTGTTTTTTATTCTGACCGCACGTTAGAATCATTTGGGGGAAGGGGGCTTTTAGGACACACTGATGTCCTAGGCCCACCACAGAGATTCTGACTTAATTGATTGGGTGGGACCTAGGAGTGAGGATTATTTTAAAACCTTTAAGTGATCCTCACGTGAAGCTAAGAAGCACTGGTATAGCACAGTGCATCTCAAACTTTAACATGTGCATGATTCTGACTCAGCAGGTAGCCCTGGGGAGGGCCTGGCATTCTGAATTTCTATCCAGCAACCAGAGGATACCCATGCTGGGGGTCCTGAGGACCATACTTGGAGAAACAAGGGTGTAATAAAATTGGCATTATTTTGAAAATCGGACAACCCT
Source organism: Galeopterus variegatus (assembly GCF_000696425.1). Classification (NCBI taxonomy): domain Eukaryota; kingdom Metazoa; phylum Chordata; class Mammalia; order Dermoptera; family Cynocephalidae; genus Galeopterus; species Galeopterus variegatus. The sequence goes on along the minus strand of NW_007726629.1, from coordinate 359,310 downwards.
GAGTCTGAGAATCAATTTACTGTTTGGTTTTGTTCATTTTTCTAAGATGCACTGAACGTTAAACTTCTATAAGGTGGACATAAAACTTGTTACATTTCAGGGTCAATGTACGGCATAAACGTGGTATTAAAGACAGCTAGCAAAGGGCTTGGCCCTCAGTAGTTGAATAAAGGCTACTTCCATTTCACTCCCCTCCTCTCCACCTTGCCAAGTGCCTCCGACCTTCCAAAGGCAAAGGGCAAAGGCTGTTGTCTGGAGTGTGGTTGCTATGGGAACATTGTCCTTTGAAGAAAAGGGATGGAGGGTATCAAAAATCACATGGCTTAATGGGCCATCAACACACAAGTCTGGAAAAAGAAAGAAAACCTGAGATCACAGTTTTAAATATATAATTTACTCAAAGCCAGGCTCCTTTGATTACACTGGTCCTCTTATCTAGAATGCCCTCTTCTCCATTACAAATTAGAACCACTAAATCCCTAGTTCCAAATCAAAATCATTTTTTAAGGTAGTTAAAGGTTGCAAGGCAGATGTTTTAAGGGGTATAGATTTTAAGGGTTATAATAGTGGGTCCAGTTAGGGGGATTTGCTAAATCCCTCTGGAAAGGTTGTTTGAGACCAGAGTTTCAATAGCACAATGAGTTTGGGCCCTATGCTGTAGGCACTGGAAGGCCTGAAGAATATGGTGACACTGGATAAGTATAGCATTTTTGAAACATTGATCTGCTTGAATATAGGATGGATCAAAAGAAAGAAAACAGGGGAAAAGTGGAGAAGGGAATGCCAGTCATTTGGCAATGGTTACTGATATTTTTGAAACATTGATCTGCTTGAATATAGGATGGATCAGAAGAAAGAAAACAGGGGAAAAGTGGAGAAGGGAATGCCAGTCATTTGGCAATGGTTACTGATGGCCAGTTGTGTGAGGTTCACCGTGCTTGATGGAGGAGATGCATGGTCAACCAGACACGTGTCCTTCCTGCTCTAGTGAAAAGTCAGTCCTACTACTAACTTCCATCTGAGACAAAGACTGAGACAGAGAGTAAGCAATGATGAATTAAAATTATGGCACGTGTCTGAAGGAAGAACATAGAGTGCAATGAGAATAAATAAAAGAGGAATCTAACCTCTTAGCTGAGGTCAGCAAACTCTGCCCTTGGAAAGGACTATCGAATGACTCTCAAGCTGCGACCTTAAGTGTTACATGAGCTGTCTAAAGGTGGGGGTGGGGGTGGGGGAGATGTATTATTTATATCCCAACTATGCCTCTTAAAAAGTGAGACTCTGTGTGCAAGTTATATGTTTTCTCTCTTATAAAACGAAGATAATGATACGGTAATTTCAAGAATTGCCGTGCACATAGTGAGGCTCTAAAGTGGTAGGTATTGAGTCCTTTGGTTTTTAGTGCTGTTTACTGAGCACCTATGAAGTCTCTGCTGCAGAGACAGTAACTGCAGACTGAGTATCCATCTGGTCCTTTACCTTCCAGCCCCTCATGGAGGAGCGTTTGCCTGGTTCTGGTTGTAAGAAGACTGACATGTGTCACTTCTGAGTGAAGTTGCCACTTGTCCCCCCTCTTTGGTGACCATGTGGCCAGTGTTGAGACGTTGGAGAATTCACCTGGTTCCCTATATATACTACGTGGGGCACAGCATCACCCCCCTTTCCAAACCTCATTCAACATGCAGCGTGAACAATGAGTAAATCTCATTTAAATAAGTCATGCTAAAGGGGTAGATTTCTTACCTCAGAAGGACCTACCCTATCCCTGCTAAATTTTTCATACATTATTACTTAATATAAGTTAGGAACCTATTGCATTTATACAAAGTAAGTTAATAAGTGACTGAAGAAAATGGGATTTTAAGCTTAGCTTTAGGAGCTCACAGCAAGGTATGAGAAAACCACCCTTTGCTTGCTGTGGCGATAACCTCAGGTCAAACGTAAGAAACACTGGGAGGAAGAGAAGCAGCGTTCCACATTATTTAGAGAAAGTTTCTTTGCATTTTGTGATGCTCTCGGTCTTTGCTAAGGGGCTGGACTTTAATCTGACTTGCAGCCTCACTCGCTACCCCTGTCCTCCAGTACTGCCTCCCCTACTTCCACACCACACAGAGTCAGGTTGGTTCAATTTCTTCTTTAGGAATAGACTCAATACTTTCTGACCATTGGGTCGCCTCATGGAGTGCTCCAGCCCTGTCTTCAGCCCTCTGTCCATGGGAAATTTCTGCTTCTCTTATCTTTGGCTTCTTGCCTTGCCATGGATACATGTCAGGACTGGCTTGTGGCTATGGTACTCGACAGGTGAGAGCGAGAGCAGGACTGCAATCTGGGGGAACATAAGGTAATAGATCTACAGCACCAGAGCCTGCCTCTATCCTCCCCATCTCCACCTTTTAACCTCTGCCCCTCCCTTTCTCCCTGTCTGCCTCTCTCTCCTTTCCACTGAAATGTTTATGCTGTTTGTGGTGAATACAGACATACTCTTGTCAGGTAGCAGGGTTTTTCTTTCTTTACTTGATGCAAAAATCTGCTGCAGACTGGATTTCTGTCAAACTCCTTCCTTCTATGTCTCCTGAGCATTATGAAACCAGCTTCAACATCAGTGTGTGTACAAATGATGGTATTTTGATGAGCTTCTGACAGTGTTTGTATTCATATCTTTCTCTTCCAACACAAATCCTAAGCATTTTGTGAGTATCTTCTCTAGCAAAAATATAGATGTATGTGCCAAAAAAAGGAAGAAAAAAATATTCATCATCTCTTAATTTAAATATAAATGACTTAACTTTTGATATTGACATACTGATATTTTTTTCTTTGAAATTATATTTTGCAACCAGATTGTGAAAGAAAATAGAGCTGGGTGATAGAGAACTGGTTGGATACTAATTTTGACTTGGCCACCAAATAAGATATAGTCGTCCATTTTTTCATTCATTCATTCATTCAACCTGAACACTAATTATGTTTCAGATACAGATCTAAGTGCCAGGGTGTTGGGAAAATATAGGAAAAATGGTCAGGGCCCCTCAGGTGTTCAGAATCTTGCCGGGCATTTGATGTAAACAGGCATATGGACTCAGGTGTTCCTTGGTTATCGTCTAGTGTAATTGCGCATGTGTACCCGGGTGTCCTGGGTTATGGACTTAAGTATGAGTGGCTCTGATCCAGGGTGCCTCCCATCCCTGGGGTGGACTGCTGCTGGAGGCTGTTGCTGCTAGTGCCCCTAGGACCCTCTGCAAGGCCACTGCTACTTCCGGACCTGAAAGCTACCAGACCTGTAAGCTGCTGCTGCTGAGGAAGCTGAGGACTCAGCTCATGTCATCTGCCAACAGCTCTTGGAATCTTTCCCAATTACCTGGCATGGACCTACATGTGAGGGGTCTGGGGACCCAGCCTGGTATGTGAGGGTCTGGTGACCCAGTCTGTCTGTACAATGGGTTTGGAGGGTCTGAGCCCTAGCCCTGACAATATAAATGGAAACTTAGTGCCTACATGTGAGGGGTCTGGGGACCCAGCCTGGTATGTGAGGGTCTAGTGACCCAGTCTGTACAATGGGTTTGGAGGGTCTGAGCCCTAGCCCTGACAATATAAATGGAAACTTAGTGTAACTAAAATAATAACTAAAATAATGAAACATTTTGGCTTTAGTTATGATTCGCCTTACTTTATACAGGGATACAGAAGTAAATAGAAAACATGCCTGCTTCAAGAAGCTTTTATTCCCCAGTAAAGACAAGTGTTTCTCAAACTCTAGCAAGAATCCAAATCACCTGCTAATCATTGTGCATGCTCTTCTGAGGTGATTCTGCAGGTGATTGTTAAGAAACAGATTGCTGGAGCCGTGTCCTGGAGTTCTGATTTCCTAGTTCTGGGGTAGGACTCAAGAATTTGTACTTCCTGAAGATTTCCAGGTAATGCTGATGGCCCAGGGACCACACTTGGAGAATAAGTGACATAAACAAATAAATGGGTAGATACATAAAATATAATGCCAGCTACTGGTAAATGTTATAAAGCAAAATAGCATAGGCAAAGGGAACAGAGAATGATGCCTTGCAGAGGATGCTGCTATTTTAGGTTGTATCTTCAGAAAAGGCTTATCACTTCGCAGAGACCTGACTGAAGTGAGGAGAGAAGGTTTTGGGGGATCTCGGAAGAGCACTGCACAATGATTGGCAGCACATGAGGTAGCCTTGGCAGGGAGCCCCCTGGCCTGGCTGCTGTCTCTGTGCTCTTAGGATGTCATGTGCATCTCTATAGCTGCATTTAACCTGATGTATGGCTGGATTTTGTGTTTTAGTATTGTGTAGTAGAAACAGTGCTATTGTCATACTTGAATCCCCCAAACCCTAGTACCAAGCAGCTGCTCATTAAATGAGCCAGGCATTCTTTGAATAACTTCACAGCAGTGAACTCATTTTCTCCTCATAGAAGCCACACAAGGTGTGTCCTATTATCCCCATTTTACAGATGCAGGAACTGGGCCACAGAGAGGTTAAGTAATTTGCTTAGGATCACAGAGATAGGAAATGGCAAAACTAGGATTTGGGCCTATTTCTCATAAAGATCAGATAGATGGATGGATGGAACAAAGTATGGTTAGATGAATACAATATTAAAATTGATCCAAGCAGAATTATCAACTGGTTTCTATATTTTAAGACAGGATTTGTAACACAATTAGAACTGAGAAGTGGGGCCGACCCGTGGCTCACTTGAGAGAGTGAAGTGCTGATAACAAGGCCACGGGTTTGGATCCCTATATAGGGATGGCCAGTTAGCTCACTTGGGAGAGCGTGGTGCCAACAACACCAAGTCAAGGGTTAAGATCCCGTTACTGGTCATCTTTTAAAAAACCCAAAAAAACTGAGAAGGGGATGTTTTTGTTCAGTACAGGAGGAAAAATGTCATGAGTGACCGAGTCCAGATGAGAGAAGGTGAGAGGAAGTCAGGTCTAGAAGGAATGAGGTCAGGTGTATGGCAAGGGGGCTTGCAGGGGCAGGTAACAGGCTCCTTCCATGTGCCATTGGAAACGAGAGGGCAGGAGAAAACAGATTTGGCAAACCCCTTCCTCTCAAGGGACACTGACAAACACTCTACGGAGTGCGCCACCAGGCCGGCCCCATCTTTATCATTTCTTTAAGATGAAAACATTTGAGCTTCTCTCTTCTAGCCACTTGGGAACATACAATAAATTATTGTTAATTATAAATGCCTAGCACTACTGTATACCACTAGAACTTATATTTCCTATTTAGATGTAATTTTGTGTCCATTAACCAACCCCTCCTTATACCCCCTCCCATCTCCCCTTCCCAGCCTCTAGTTATCACAATTCTACTCTTTACTTCTAAAAGTTCAACTTACTATTATTTTTTAGCTCCTACATATGAGTGGGAACGTGCAGTTGTTGCCCTTAAGCTTCTGATCCATAGGTCTGGGGTGAAACTCAGAATTTTTCTTTCATTTGTTTGTTTGTTGTAACTCCACATATAATTTTTTTTTTTTTTTGTCCTTTTTGAGACCGGCTGCACCTCGCTCAGCCAGTGAGCACTGTGAGCGCACCGGTCATCCCTATATAGGATCCGAACCCGCGGCGGGAGCGCTGCTGTGCTCCCAGCACTGCACCCTCCCGAGTGCGCCACGGGCTCGGCCCTCCACATATAATTTTTATGTGAGAAACACTGGAAGGAAAGACAGTGTCACCCTACTAAATAGAACCCAATCACCAATTTAATAATTCAACTCTTAATCCTCTGTCTTGACTATGCCTCCATTTGGTTATTCAGATCCTATTTTCTAGCTCTTATTTCAGAACTGACTTTTTCTTTCTGTATCAGCCTGTCTGAGCTAATGAGAAGGAGATGTGGTGGAGGGATGGAAACAGGTGGTGGGAACATAGAGATGGAAAAGAAAAAAAAAAAAAAANGAGGACTCAGCTCATGTCATCTGCCAACAGCTCTTGGAATCTTTCCCAATTACCTGGCATGGACCTACATGTGAGGGGTCTGGGGACCCAGCCTGGTATGTGAGGGTCTGGTGACCCAGTCTGTCTGTACAATGGGTTTGGAGGGTCTGAGCCCTAGCCCTGACAATATAAATGGAAACTTAGTGTAACTAAAATAATAACTAAAATAATGAAACATTTTGGCTTTAGTTATGATTCGCCTTACTTTATACAGGGATACAGAAGTAAATAGAAAACATGCCTGCTTCAAGAAGCTTTTATTCCCCAGTAAAGACAAGTGTTTCTCAAACTCTAGCAAGAATCCAAATCACCTGCTAATCATTGTGCATGCTCTTCTGAGGTGATTCTGCAGGTGATTGTTAAGAAACAGATTGCTGGAGCCGTGTCCTGGAGTTCTGATTTCCTAGTTCTGGGGTAGGACTCAAGAATTTGTACTTCCTGAAGATTTCCAGGTAATGCTGATGGCCCAGGGACCACACTTGGAGAATAAGTGACATAAACAAATAAATGGGTAGATACATAAAATATAATGCCAGCTACTGGTAAATGTTATAAAGCAAAATAGCATAGGCAAAGGGAACAGAGAATGATGCCTTGCAGAGGATGCTGCTATTTTAGGTTGTATCTTCAGAAAAGGCTTATCACTTCGCAGAGACCTGACTGAAGTGAGGAGAGAAGGTTTTGGGGGATCTCGGAAGAGCACTGCACAATGATTGGCAGCACATGAGGTAGCCTTGGCAGGGAGCCCCCTGGCCTGGCTGCTGTCTCTGTGCTCTTAGGATGTCATGTGCATCTCTATAGCTGCATTTAACCTGATGTATGGCTGGATTTTGTGTTTTAGTATTGTGTAGTAGAAACAGTGCTATTGTCATACTTGAATCCCCCAAACCCTAGTACCAAGCAGCTGCTCATTAAATGAGCCAGGCATTCTTTGAATAACTTCACAGCAGTGAACTCATTTTCTCCTCATAGAAGCCACACAAGGTGTGTCCTATTATCCCCATTTTACAGATGCAGGAACTGGGCCACAGAGAGGTTAAGTAATTTGCTTAGGATCACAGAGATAGGAAATGGCAAAACTAGGATTTGGGCCTATTTCTCATAAAGATCAGATAGATGGATGGATGGAACAAAGTATGGTTAGATGAATACAATATTAAAATTGATCCAAGCAGAATTATCAACTGGTTTCTATATTTTAAGACAGGATTTGTAACACAATTAGAACTGAGAAGTGGGGCCGACCCGTGGCTCACTTGAGAGAGTGAAGTGCTGATAACAAGGCCACGGGTTTGGATCCCTATATAGGGATGGCCAGTTAGCTCACTTGGGAGAGCGTGGTGCCAACAACACCAAGTCAAGGGTTAAGATCCCGTTACTGGTCATCTTTTAAAAAACCCCAAAAAACTGAGAAGGGGATGTTTTTGTTCAGTACAGGAGGAAAAATGTCATGAGTGACCGAGTCCAGATGAGAGAAGGTGAGAGGAAGTCAGGTCTAGAAGGAATGAGGTCAGGTGTATGGCAAGGGGGCTTGCAGGGGCAGGTAACAGGCTCCTTCCATGTGCCATTGGAAACGAGAGGGCAGGAGAAAACAGATTTGGCAAACCCCTTCCTCTCAAGGGACACTGACAAGTCGTGTTTTAATCTAATTAATACATTCAGGAAGTTAAGCCAAGAGGAATGTGATTATTTAATCATTTTGTTCAAAGGTACTCGAAGCAGGCTATTAGTCTGGGGTCATGACTCCAGGGTTCATTTCAGGTTATTACTGAGGAGGGTTTTGGAACAAGAGAGGCTGATTGATTCTTTCCCACTGTTACCATCATTAATTTACAAAGATTCATTGTTTTGGTGCTAATTTGCAGAGTCTGGAATGAGAAGAAAAACAGATTCAGACTGATAAGAATTATTTTGTATCTGCTCTTCTATCTTGTTTCTTTCACTACATTTTCTCTTCTAAAGATTTTTCAGGTACATGAATTTCCACTCTGATTATAATTAATGCTTTTCCCACATGGCAAAAGCTGTCTCTAATGATTAAGCAGCAAAGAGAAAGTAGATATTTGGCATTTCATTTCTAATCCTGCAAAACCTTGTCTCTCCTATTGCTCTCTCTATGACCAGGAAAAGTCATTCAAACCTTTGGTGCTCAGTTTCCCCTTCTGAAAATCTGGGATAATAAAATATAAATATGAATACCTTACCCCTGTCCCCGTTAAAATTTGTTTTTAGTTGACTCCTATAGCCTGCAAGTCAGGTTTCAAGCATGAGGTTTCAACACCCTTAGAGCCTGGCCTCAACACCCTTCCCAATCTCAAATTCTGCCACTGTCCAGCAAATATTCTCTGTTCTGATGTGTCCAACTCTGGTCTTTGCTTTACTCTTTCTCTGGAAAGCCTGCCCCAACCTTTGGACATTTGCCAAATTTTTTTTCTACCTTTAACTCATCGTCAATTTCATGAAACTTTTTGACTACTGTAGGCAAATTACTCAACAACTTATGTGTTTTCTTGGTCCCTCCATTAACACTTGCTACATTTTATCATAAGTATTTGTCTAAGTGCATATTTTTTTGTAATTATTTGTGCGCGCGTGTGTGTATGTGTGTGCATGTGCGTGTTCCCCACTTGATTGTGAATTTCCAAAGGCAGGGAAGTAGATGACATCTTAAGCAGGTCCGCATGCCAAATTGCCACCAAACTGACTGACAATAACAGGAACTTAGGTGTTGATTTAATGAATACATAAAAGAATATCTGTCTTTCTAGACACCTAGAACTGTGATGATCAAACCATATGTTAAATGCTAAAACTTGTAAACTAAAAACTACAAAACAGTGTGCTGATGTTAGTAATCATTTCTTCACTGAATTGCTCTAAAAACATTTTCTATCTCCATCTTGATCATGGAGATTTAAATATTTTCTTTCTGTCTCTTTTCAAACACAGTCATTCATTCATTCCATCTGGAGTATGAGGGCACTTAAAAGTTCATGGAAAAATTCATATTATCTTTGAATTCTATTTTTCCACAAACTTTTTGAAGTACCCTTTTACATTTGTAAAATGAAATATTATATTTATGTTTATTATATTTACATTTGCATATGAAGTATTATACATTTTTCTCTT
>NW_007726629.1:348693-349637 GCF_000696425.1 Galeopterus variegatus | reverse complement strand
TATCTTTGAATTCTATTTTTCCACAAACTTTTTGAAGTACCCTTTTACATTTGTAAAATGAAGTATTATATTTATGTTTATTATATTTACATTTGCATATGAAGTATTATACATTTTTCTCTTTTTTTTTGTCAGAAGAAGTCATTTATTCACATAATTAATAAATATTCCTGCCAAGCAGTGTGAGAGGCACTCGAGATAGAGTGGAAAATAAGAGAAAAGTGTCTCCAGGCCACATGGATCTCAGAGAGGCACAATGGATAAGGCATGAGTCATTCTGTCAGGGTTTGGGCTGCTACCTCACTTCAGTGCTATTCCTGTGCAGTGACCACAGGTCACAGTCGATCCCCTGGGCCCTTTATTCATTGCAAACCTTTGCTCCTTGGTTGGCTGGATCTTGCACGTGAGTAGGCAATGTCTCTGCTTAGCAGTGATGAATCCACGCGTTCGCAATGCCCCAGGGTGCACGGCAGCCTGTTTTCTGGGTTGGCTCACCAGATTCTAGCTTTGAAGAAAAATGCAAATGAACCAGTTCTTCAGAGGATTCAGCCTGGGACCTCAATTTCATAGTCTAGAAACATTGGTTGCCTCTCAGCCTTTCTTTACTTGTCAGTCCCCAAATGGCATCAAAATAGGGTCAATGTATATACATAAAATATCTCAACTTCCTTTGATAAATAGTTATAATACAGTGAGAAAAGAAGCCTGAACCTATTTTTTCTTGCCAGTCGCTTGGTTCTTACCAGGAAGAGAATCTTTGCTTCTGTAATCACTAGTAACAGCTATGAACTTCTTCACTCAAAATTGTCCAATTCAGCACTTCGCTAGACTGAATTATTCTTGGCGGCCACTGCTGTGACCAACTGGTTTCTGATGATCATTTCCATGAAAAGTGGCCTTTCATTGCCTCAGTCTGGACCTTACTCTCCTATTTCCTCTGTGGG
>NW_007726629.1:346515-348656 GCF_000696425.1 Galeopterus variegatus | reverse complement strand
GGGAGGTTAGCTGAGGAGGAGGCGGGGAGGGATGAGGGGTTAGATCTGTTACTTTTTATAGAGGCGTGGTGAAAATAATTTCCTGTGAAAGCTGAGGACATTCCTTCATTAGTTTTGCTTCCTGCTCTGGGTCTTACATGCTGGATAATTTTTTGTTTTTTTGCTTTTGGAACTTCTATGGGCCAACTTCCTGTGCCTGAGGCTGCTGAGAGATAAAGTTTTACAAGCTCAGCCCACCTACACAGCAGTGAACTGGGGATAGTGATCAATGAACAGAACAGAGCTGCCTAAGCCATCCCTGAGTATTCTGGACATGAGTTCAAAGAAGCCTCAAAGAAGTGTCCTGGAAAGCAGCCAACCATAGAATTTTAGGGTTAGGGAAGACTCGGTGGGGAGAAATGTGTTCCAACTCCCTGCCTTTTGAATCTCAACACTAATTTCCAAATTTGTCTTTCATACATTGTTCAGTGGATGTTTGTTGAAAGACTGTTGTGTGTTACACATGCCTCTAAGTGCTGGATGGGTCAGGCAATGGCCAAAATGCAACTCAAATAGGCTTAAGCAGAAATGTATTGTTTGATACAACTAAAGAATCACGATTGTGTAGCTTCAAGCAAGGCTGGATCCATGTTTTCAATATCTTTAGGAATCTGTCTCTTTCTCTGTATCTCAGTACTGAATTCTTATGTTACCTTTATTTTCATGCAGGTTCTTCCTATTTGGTAACCAAATGGCCACAGGCAGCTTCAGGCTTACATTCTCTGAGCTTCATTCTCATTGAAAAAAAGTCTCTTTTCTAGTATTTTCAGAAAAAGTCCTAGGCCTGCTTTTCATGTACATGAAGTGGCTCTTAAGTTCCATCCTGAACCAGTCATTACAGCTTTAAATGGCCAGGCCTATTATTTCCCAGGCCCATCACTGTAGGAGTGGGGATTATATCAGTTCTACCATAATCACTTGGCCTAAGAGTGGGAGNCCTGCCTTTTGAATCTCAACACTAATTTCCAAATTTGTCTTTCATACATTGTTCAGTGGATATTTGTTGAAATCCTGTTGTGTGTTACACATGCCTCTAAGTGCTGGATGGGTCAGGCAATGGCCAAAATGCAACTCAAATAGGCTTAAGCAGAAATGTATTGTTTGATACAACTAAAGAATCACGATTGTGTAGCTTCAAGCAAGGCTGGATCCATGTTTTCAATATCTTTAGGAATCTGTCTCTTTCTCTGTATCTCAGTACTGAATTCTTATGTTATCTTTATTTTCATGCAGGCTCTTCCTATTTGGTAACCAAATGGCCACAGGCAGCTTCAGGCTTACATTCTCTGAGCTTCATTCTCATTGAAAAAAGTCTCTTTTCTAGTATTTTCAGAAAAAGTCCTAGGCCTGCTTTTCATGTACATGAAGTGGCTCTTAAGTTCCATCCTGAACCAGTCATTACAGCTTTAAATGACCAGGCCTATTTCCCAGGCCTATCACTGTAGGAGTGGGGATTATATCAGTTCTACCATAATCACTTGGCCTAAGAGTGGGAGAGCAAGAGAAAACCGAGTTCTATTGCCAGAAGAAAAGGGAATACTACTGGGCTAGAAAAAACATAAAAAATATATACATTTTAATAAATGAGAAATTAGGCTGAATGATGGTAATCTGCCAAAACTCATAGAGCTAGTCAGGGTTTTTTAAGTGACCTTCAAATTCAGGTTATAATATTGAGACAAGCACCTTCTTTACTGGTGCAATGTTTGTAATCACTTCCTCACTCAAACATTCAATATGCACCTCAGCGGTGTGACAGGCAGACTTGTCAAATGGCCTCCAGTGACACCACCTGCTGATGTTCACACCTTTATGTAATTTTCTCATCTTCAGTATAGGTTGGACCTAGTGACTTGCTTCTAACACAGTACAATAAGGCAAAGGTGGTAGATGTCAGTTCTGTTACTTGGTGACAAAAGTTTGTTATTTCCATCTTGCCAGCAGATTCTCTTTCACTTGCTGGCTTTGCTGAAGCAAGCTGTTATGTTTGAGAAGCCCACATGGCAAGGAACTGAGGGCAGCCTGTAGCTAACAACCTGCAAGGAACAGAGGCCCTCTGTCCAACAGCTTCTGCATGAGCTACAAGGAGCATATTCTTGATG
>NW_007726629.1:342890-345851 GCF_000696425.1 Galeopterus variegatus | reverse complement strand
AGGAACAGAGGCCCTCTGTCCAACAGCTTCTGCATGAGCTACAAGGAGCATATTCTTGATGAGTTATCCTGTGGATCCTGGGTTGGATTATTACCATTGCTTTCAACAACCTGAGATAACTTATCCATCTAATACACAGGGGCGATTCACTCTGATATCACAGTTGGACCCAATTTCCTGGCAGCTCAGCAAGGCCAAAGAGGAGATACCAGTATGAGGGTGAAGACTGAATGAGGGTGATGAGGCTGAGTATAATAGATGTCAGATGCCATCAGACACATCCGTATTTATGCTTACTTCAGATACTTAAGCCACTGTTAATGAAGAAATCACCTACAGCCGTTCTTTGCCCTTTGACAAGAAACTAAAAACTTTGTAAAATATGAAACCCTGAATGATTTCATTTGATGTAAATCATTGCTTTGCTGCTCACTATATTTGCTTAAGAGGAAGATTAACTTATATTTTAGTCTGGACTGTACCATAATCTCTTCTAACAGAAAAATTTCACCAGTGGAATAGAAAAGCAGGGAAAAACATGGATAGTTGTGAACTGAACCCTGAATTCCTATATGTAATATCCCTTCATTTAATGAGGTCAGCTCTTTCTACTTAATAAATTTCTGGCAATATCAAACTAGGGATAAATTCCATTTCATTTTTCATGTCAGAAATATTTGGCCAGGAAAAGAAAAAGAAAGAAAGATTTAGTCACAGAGCAGCTAAAGTCTAATTCATAAATAATGATGTTTTAAAAGGTGAACCATTCCTATTTCACACAAATGATAAATCCTTGGGTACTTGAATTGATCTTGCCTGAATTCTTAAATTTTCCTCTGGGTGTGAGGAAAATTCTTGTCTTAAAAACCTGTCTTCTTTAAAAGGTAACATTCACAGATTCCTTTAAGAATCTATGCTATTGGTATATATTGCTTGAAAGAAGGACTCAAATAATATGTGAGTTGATTTTGCTTACTCTACTAATGGTTATTAAGTGTAATGTATAAATGAATCTGTAGTTCTCACTTGAAAATACTTGAAAAAGAGGATTGGGAATTCAGATTTTAACCCTAAGATGATATGCCTAGAAAAAGGAAAAAATAAAAAAAAAAACATCAAAAATTCCTCAACTGCATAACTATAATTACTGGTCTAAGTTCTACTTTTAAATTCGTAGACTCAGCAGCTTTTGTTGATTTTGGAGGGGGAGGGGAACACAATGTTTAAACCACTAAAAGCCACTTGAATTCTCCTCATTCCAGGCTACCTCAAGTTAGTGAAAAAGACAGAACAAGGAAACCAAAAATGTGTGGGAACCTGGAGAAAGGTGAGAAGCTCTTGAAGAGAATGGATTGCTCAGTGATGGTTGGAATTGTATAAAGAATAACTAAAAATGTGAAACCTGGTGTCTTAGAAGAAAGAGTCTGGAACTAAATAACAAAAGATGTGGGTTTTTTGCTGAATTTTAGTATTTACTAGCTCTGCGATATAGGTCTCCGTTTCTGCATATATTTAACATTTATGCATAAAAAGAAGACTTTCCATATCTGCTATGCCCACCTCACTAGGTGAATGACAAATAAAATTATGAATGCAAATGTGTCTTGTAAATTCTTATTTTAGAGATGTCATTGATATCGAGCATCTAAAAACGGTCAGGCAGGTATAGTGCTTAAGGAATTAAGACCTGTATAAAGCTTGGGAGCAGGGAGAAATCAGATATGAGAAAGGGATTTTTGAAGATAACAGAGTAAGGATAGAAAACTAAATCCTGTGGAGACTAGGGTCTTAAAGTGACATGGTGAACAAGGTCAGATAGGGATTGTATAGAGCACATAGCCTTGTTAAAGGAGGAAACCACTTCTCAGACTCAGGCCATCACTGCCACTTAAGAATCCCAACCACAATTGCAAGCTCTTCTAATTATTCATGAGAAGCTCCAAATATGGATTTTCATGTGATATAAGCTGATTTTAAAACTTAAAATTACAGAAGGGATAAGAATAGAAAATTACCAGTGAATAAACAAGGGAGATGGGGTGGGCATAAATTACTTATTCTATGAAACACAAAAGACTGATCCTTGTGGGAAAAATTATACCCTCAGTTTAAGCCTATACAAGGGTACTTCAAAAAGTTTTTGGAAAAATAGAATTGAAAGATAATACAAACTGAAAGATAATACAAATATTTTTTGAAGTACCCTTGTATACATGTATCTACCCAGCAAGTATTATTGAATGTCTGTGTGTCCCATATATATTGCATCAAAGAAATAATAATAACAACAAAATAAGCCATCTTGGCTTCCTTTTAAAATCTATTTTATATATGACCCCTTCTCAACACATTCTCCTTTTGTCCATGCTTCTTGTTCTGTCACATTAAACTGCTAAATATTCCTTAGACACAACAGACTTTTCACACTTGTTTACTTTCTCAAATTCTGTTTATTCTGCATTAACTTCTATTCTCAATATTCCATAACAGATCTAAAAATTGTTCTTTAAAATTTAACTCAAATATAACTGTCTCTATTACCCATTTTATGCCTTCTGTACAGAATTACTCACTGTGCTCTTGAACTTCCATAATTCTTTACTCATATTTCCTTAATAGCACTTACTGAATTGAATTAAAATGTAAAACACGTTTGTCTCAAAAACCTGTACATTTCTTGAAGTTATAAACTAAATTTTTCAAAGTGTTAATCAAGCACATAGAGTAGTTATTAAAACAACATGGGTTGTTTATTTGTTAAAAATATGTTTTTGAAAAATGATAGAGTTTCATTCCTATTTAAGTTCTGAAAACTGGAAAGAACATTGCTTGCTCTACATTAACAAAAAGCAAAAGCTGAATAGAGCACAAAATAACTTTTATTTAACTCAGTAACACCGAAAGCTACAGGGCAGCCATATAGACTGAAATTTGAGGGAAGACAGATCATTCTATGGAGAC
>NW_007726629.1:340467-341511 GCF_000696425.1 Galeopterus variegatus | reverse complement strand
AATTATGACTAACTTCCACTAAAAGAAATTCAAAAAGAATGTCTTTAGATAAAAGACACATGATGGTAGACAAAAACTTGAATGTACAGAAAGTAAGAGAGAACTCAAGAAATTTCAAAATAAAGGTAACTATGAAATATACTTTATCTAATTTTTAACTATTTTAAAAGATAATTGACTAAAGTGAAAATAGTAGCAATATATTGTGTGTAGAGACACCCCCTCTTTCATTGCTGGTAAAAGGTTGGCTCTATCCTTCAAAATATAGGTGGAGACAGCCATAACCCCATGGCTTATGCACTGTGTGTACCAGCAGATGTGTTACTATGCTGATGCTGCCAAATTTCTGTGCCCTCTGAAGAGCAAACCACTGTGATCCATATTGAACTTGGACCCACCAGAGCCACATCTGGGATGGCTGAAAAGTTCCATGCCAGAATGCAGGAAGTGGAGCCTATGATGTGAGTCACTTCTGCACACAGGTTCTCCAGGCACAGGTGGCTCCTCCTTTGAAAACCTCTAATAATCTCTGAATTGCCTTGGCAGTGAGGGGNGTGTGAGCATATAGAACCCCTGGGAGCTAAAAGTAAAGGAGACACTGTTAATACTATTTTCATAAGCCCACAGTGTTTTAAACACAAAGTGCTACATCAACTCAAAAATTAAAAGGTATATAATAAAGCAAGAAAAAAAATCAAAAGACAAAACAAGAACCAGATTCAGAGACGACCCAGATACTGAAATTATGCAACAGGAAATTTAAAATAACAATAATTAATATGTTAAAATTTCTAGAAGAAAAGATGAATAATATGCATAAACTGCTGGGAAATTTTAACAGAGACATAGAAACTACAATAATATGTCAAATGAAAATTCTAGTATGTGAAAAAATAAACAAAGGAGCAGAGATTTTTTAAAAAAATGTCTCTTCTGGGCTCATCTGTAGACTGAATGTGGCTAGAAAAAGAATCAGTGAGCCCAAAGATATATCAGTAGAAATAACCCAAACTGATTCATAAATAGTGAAAACAAATGAAACAA
>NW_007726629.1:336631-338617 GCF_000696425.1 Galeopterus variegatus | reverse complement strand
ACACAAACACAATTCAGCCAAGTTCTTCATCACTTTAAAAAAAGAATGACCTTTCCCTTCATTGTCCAGTAACATGTTTCCCATTTCATCTGAGGCCTCATCAGAATGGTGTTGGTAGTTTAGAATATGTAAAGAGAGAGAAAGGCAGATATGCACAAAGGGTGTGCTTATATATAACTTCTACAATCCATTAATGTAATTAATTTACACATTCTTAAATTTTTTCACATTTTCCTTTTTTCTTCACTCCTTGTTCCTCTTGTTTCATGCCTTTGCATCAGCTACCTGCTCTGAAATTTTCTTATACCTAGTTTAATATTGACTTGTGCTTGCCCTTTAGG
Source organism: Galeopterus variegatus (assembly GCF_000696425.1). Lineage (NCBI taxonomy): Eukaryota > Metazoa > Chordata > Mammalia > Dermoptera > Cynocephalidae > Galeopterus > Galeopterus variegatus. The sequence continues at coordinate 338,276 of NW_007726629.1, read as the reverse complement.
GCTTAGATCAAAATTTTCCTCCTCCCAGAAACCTTCTATAATCTTTCTAGGCTGGGTTGGGTGCTCCATCTCTTTGTTCTCACAGCACCCTGAGCACATCCCATCAGAGTATTTATCACAGTGCCTAATTGTTTATTTACTCATCTGTCACACACGTAGATTCTAAGCTCTTTGAGGACATAACAAATGCCACTTGCTGTATATTGCTGCTTACCTTCTTCACCCTGCTTTATTTTCTTTAATATCACAATCACCATTTATATGCTTATTGTCTGTCTCCCTCTCTCCCCATTAGAATACAAATTCTGCTACTGCAGAGACTACTTTACTAGTATTTTTTTCATTCTATAATCCTGACAGCTTAAAATAGTGCCTGGTACAAAACTTAATAAATATTTTTTGGGGTGTTGAATGAGTTAAATAGATATACTAGGATAACATTGTCAGAGTACAAGTTATATCTTAGAGCAGAAATGAGGCAGGAAAAACTAGTTAGGTTCAGTTGGTGAATAGCATCAGTGCTAGGTCAAAAAAATTCAGCACATGAATCTGAAATAAGCCCTGTGGAATAGCCCAGGGAAGAAGGAAAAGGAGCCAGAGGGGAAAAAGCAGAGGGGAAGTAAGAATAAAATATGAAAGAGGAAAAGTGATAAAGCGAAGAGAGAGGAGAAGAAGGAGCAGGAGAGGAGGAGGAGGAAAAAATGAAAAGTGCAACAAATAATAGTTTCAACAACAGCTCACAGATACTAAGCATTTTATATCTACTTTTTTAAAAAAAATATACTGACACAATGAGGGATCTGTTACTATGTCCATTGTACAGTGAAGAAGCTGAAATTTATAGTTTCACTTCTAATTGGTAATGGTGCTCACATGTCAGACTAATACATAATATAGTTTCACAGTAAGAAGAAAGGAGAGAAGGTGTAGAAACCGGGATATAGGCATCAGAAAGTCTAATTCCAAAGAGAGTACTATTGTCACTTGTCCAAAGGTGAGGGTCCAGGTAACACCTTAAGGGGGATGTCTTCATTCATGTTAAAGGAATAATATCCTTTTATCTTAGGGCCTGAAAGAAACTGGCATTTTTTAAAAATTAGCTGTGACCATCATACCGTCATACCGAGAGCAACCCAAAGATAGAGAGGGTGTCTCAGTCTGTTCAGCATGATGTAACAGAAACTATAAACGGGGAAGTTTGTAAATAATAGAACTTTGTTTCTCACAGATCTGAAGGCTGTGAAGTCCAAGACCACAGTGCCAGTAGATTTGGTGTCTGTTTAGACCCTGACTCACAGGTGGCAGCTTCTATGTGTTCTCATATGGTGGAAGAGCTAGCTGGCTCCCCGGGTTCTCTTTTACAAGTCCACTAATCCCAATTATGAAGACTATACTCTCATGATCTAATCACCTCCCAAAGGTCCCCACCTCTTTGAAGCGTTATGATTCCAACATATAAATTTGGGGGGAACACAAATATTCAGACCATAGCAGAAGGCAAGAAGGAGCTATAGAAATGGCAGTGAAATTGAATGTACTTTCTTTATAAAGAAAATCTGCAGGAGAAAGCAACTGCCAAAAATAAAAAAAATAATAATAAAAAAAAAGAATCAAAGGTTAGGAAAAACTAATCATGTGACCTGAG
>NW_007726629.1:330281-336230 GCF_000696425.1 Galeopterus variegatus | reverse complement strand
TCAGACCATAGCAGAAGGCAAGAAGGAGCTATAGAAATGGCAGTGAAATTGAATGTACTTTGTTTATAAAGAAAATCTGCAGGAGAAAGCAACTGCCAAAAATAAAAAAATAATAATAAAAAAAAAGAATCAAAGGTTAGGAAAAACTAATCATGTGACCTGAGAGAAATATTCAACTTAGTCCTCAAAATATAACAACAGAATATTGAGTTCATGCAGTGAGAGTTTGTAAGCTTCGTGTAGCACACAGACAAAAATACAATAGAAGAAAACAAAGGAATTGGCAGGGGGAAAAGAAAGAGGTAGCTAATTAAGTTAATAGGACTGAGTCTGACCCAGCCATCTGTGGCCAGAAAAGGTTTAATGCTGGATGAAGAGCACTTGGAGGACAAAACTAAATTTGGACTTCTGTAGCATCTCTAAAAGCAATGTATTATGTGTAATTCGAAGATTTATAATAACTTAAATGCTAATCACAGTGTGTCTGAGACATATATAGTAAGCCCTTAGTTAATGACAAAGACTTTGATCTTTAGAAATGAATTTGAGGTGATTAGAGGTAAAACATCTAAACTATTACCTGAACCAAGACAGTTACAGTCACATGCGGGCACATGCACACACATACACACACATACATGACTGATACTCATCAAAGGCACGTGATTCAGCTGTACCACATATTTATATATTGCAGCCATTAGAGTAGCCAGGGATCCATTCTCATTGGTTGTGTCCATGATATTCTGTTTGATAAATACTTTGAATGATCACTTTTGTGCACATGTAAGCACTTATACCCTTACCTGCTTTTACACTGGTGTTGTTTTCCTAGGGAGGAAGAATACAGTAAGGAACATTCACAGGTTTTGAAGTCAGGTAAGCTGGTTTTCTAAAACTATTATTATTTTTAATTGACACATAATAATTTTATACATTTATGAAGTGCTGAATGATATTTTGATGCATACAATGTGTAACAATCAAATCAGGGTAATTAATACATCCATCACCTAAAATATTTAAACATCTTTGTGTCAAAAACATACAAAATCCTCTCTCTTAGCTATTTGAAAATACAAAAAACTTATTAACTATAGTCATCCTACAATGCTGTAAAACACTAGAATTTATTCCTCGTGTCTAGCTATAATTTTGTATCTTTTCACCAGTATCTTCTTAGCATTACCCCCTGTATACTTCACAGCCTCTAGTAACCATATTTATATTTTCCACTTCTATTAGATTAAGTTTTTTCACTTACTCATATGAGTGAGAACATGCAATATTTATCTCTCTGTGCCTAGCTTATTTCACTTAACATAATGTCTTCCAGGCTAATCCATGTTGCTGTGAATAAATGGATTTCATTCCTTTTTTACGGCTGAATAATATTCCATTGTGGATATATACCACATTTTCCTTATCCATTCATCTGTTGAATGACACAGGTTGATTCCACGTCTTGGCTATTATGAATGTTGCTGCAACAACATTATGCAACAACATATCTGCACATGAGGGTGCAGATATCTCTTTTATATACTGTTTTCTTTTCCTTTGGGTATGCACGTTTACCAATAGGGGAATTGCTGAAACACACTGTATTCTATTTTTAGTTTTTTGAGGAATCTCCATACTGTTTTCCATAATGGCTGTAGTAATCTACATTCCCACCAACAACTTATAAGAATTCCCTTTCCTCCATATCCTCACCAGAATTTTTTTGTCTTTTTGATAATAGCCATTCTAATTGCTGTTAGATAATATCTCATTGTCGTTTTGATTTGCATTTCCATGATGATTAATGATGTTGAGCATTTTCTCTAAATTCTTGTTGGTCACTTGTATGTCTTCCTTTGAAAAATGCTTATTCAGATTATTTACCCATTTTAAAATTAGATTTGTTTTTTTGCTGTTGAATTGTTTGTTTCTTGCATATTCTGGATATTATTCCCCTGTCAGATGAATAGCTTGCAAACATTTTGTCTCATTCTGCAGGTTATCTCTTCACTCTGCTGATTGATTCCTTTGCTGTGCAGAAACTTTTTAGTTTGATATAATTCCATTTGTATATTTTTGCTTTTCTTGCTTGTTCTTCTGAGGTCTTATTCATAAAATCTTTTCCCAGGCCAATGTCCTGAAACATTTTCTTATATTTTTTCCAGTAGTTTCAGGTCTTACATTTAAGTCTTCAATCCATTTTGAGTTGATTTTTTACATGGTGAGAGATAGGGGTCTAGTTTCATTCTTCTGCATATGGATATTCAGTTTTTACCAGCACCATCTACTGAAGAGATTGTCTTTTGCCCTATGAATGTTCTTGGTGTCTCTGTTGAAAATCAGTTGGATGTAAATATGAGGATTAATTGCTGGCTTCTTTATTCTATTTCTTTGGTAATCTTTGTATCTGTTTTTATGCCAGTACTATATTGTTTTAATAATTATATCTGATGGAGTTTGGATGTGTTGTCCCCTCCAAAATTCATGTGGAAATTTGATCTCCAGTGTGGCAGTGTTGGAAACTGATTGAGTCATGGGGGCGAGTCCCTTATGAATGGATTAATGCTCTCCCTGGGGGAGGAGGGGTAGTGAGTGAGTTCTTGCTCTATTAGTTCCCATGAGAGCTGATTGTTTAAAGGACCCTGGCACACCACCTCTCTCTCTCTCTCCCTCCCTCGCTCCCTCGTTTCCTCTCACCACATGATCTGCTTGTACCTGCCAGCTGCCTGCTGCTTTTCTGCCATGAGTAGAAGCAGCCTGAGGCCCGTGCCAGATGCAGCTGTCCCAGAATCATAAGCCAAATAAACCTCTTTCATTTATAAATTACCCAGTCTCAGGTAATTCTGTTATAGCAACACAAAACAGACTAAAACAATATCTTCATAGTATATTTTGAAGTTAGGTAGTGTAATGCCTCCAGCTTTGTTCTTTTGGCTCAGGATTACTTTGTCTATTCAGAATCTTTTGGGGTTCCATGCAAATTTTAGGATTGTTTTTCTATTTCTGTAAAGAATGCCATTGGCATTTTGATAGAGGTTACGTTGAATATGTAGATCACTTTGGGTTGTATGGTTATTTTAACTATTCTTTAGTGCAATTCATGAATGTGGGATGTCTTTCCTGGTTTTTTTCTTTTTCTTTTTTTTTTTTTTTTTTGGTGTCATTTAAAATATTTTTTATCAGTGTTTTGTAGTTTTCATTGTAGAGATCTTTTAACTCTTTGGTTAAATTTATTTCTAGGTATTTTATTTCATTTTTTGTAGCTGTTGTAAATAGGATTGCCTTCTTAATTTCTTTTTCAGATAGTTTAATATTGGTATATAGAAACATCACTGATTTTTGTATGTTGATTTTGAATCCCACAAAATTACTGAATTTGTTTATTAATTCTAAGAGTTATTTTGGTTGGGTCTTTAGGCTTTTCTGTGTATAAGATCATGTCATTTGCAAACAAGGACAATTTGACTTTCTCCTTTTCAGTTTGGTTCCCCTTTATTTCTTTTTCTTGTCTAATTGCTCTGGCTAGGACTTCCAGCACTGTGTTGAATAAGTGTGATGAAAGTGGGCATCTTAGACTTGTTCCTGATCTCAGATGAGAAGCTTTCAACATTTCCCTGTTCAATATGATGTTAGCTGTGGGTTTGTCATAAATAGACTATATTATGTTGAGGAACTTTACTTCTCTGCTTACTTTGTGGAGAGTTTTGTCATGAAGGGGTGTTGAATTTCATCAGATGCCTCATCTGTAGCTATTGAGATGATCGTATGATTTTTGTTTCTCACTCAGTGATGTTATGTGTCACATTTATTGATTTGCACAAGTTGGACCATCCTTGTACATCTGGAAGAAATCACAGTTGATAATGGTGTATAATTTTGTCGGGGAGTCCTCATGGTTCCTAGCCAGTCCTGGGTTGTGTGCTTCATTTCTTCATTTCCCTCAGTATGCTGCCATCAAAGTTGTTTTTTTTTTGTTTGTTTTTTTGTTTTTTTGTTTTTTTTTGTCTCAGAGAGTGTTCATCACTTCCTTGCTAAATTCCAGTGTTCTCCCATAGACATTCTGTTCAAAGTGTAGTTATCTGTTTGTTGTTTTGATCTTTGGTAGAGGAGGTGAGCACTGGGCATCTCTAGCCAGCATCTTCATGACATCTCCTGTCACGGTGGGAAACTGAACTTTTGATCCAGGATCTGACTCTTACTGATGATATGACCTTGGTGAAGTTTCTTAAAACACTCAGTTTCTTGTACCTAAAATTAAGATAATAATTCCTGTTGCTTTGCCTCACATGGATTTGTCACCTCTCTTCCCCTGGGTGATGGAGCCATAAAAGGATTACTCAAAGCCCATCTCTTCAGAGCAGTGAGAGACCCCGAAGGGGTTAATCTCCTAGAACCCTCGAGAGAGAGGTATTCCTTCCATTAGGGAAATTAACCATGAACTGGGGTTCTTGCCCCGCATTTATTCCCCAGACCAGGAAGTTACAGGAAGAGAACATAAGTTGGGTTATGGCCAAGCATAGTTTAACAATAAAGGCTGGTAACAAGCAAACTTACATTCCATAATGCAATTTGCAAAAGGTTAAGTCGATCCAAAAACAAAAGCTTAATCTTAGAGGTTCTGGGGCCCTGATGGCTGAAGGATGCTCTACTTTTTGCTCTGATTCTGGAGAGCTTTCAGGTATTCCATGGTGTGGATAATCATAATTTAGCCAACCCTCTATTAATGGATATTTGAACTGTTATAAATACATCATAAGTAAGTATTTGCACCCATGGAAGCATGTTTGTATCATTCTTCTGATAAAGCTTAATTACTAGAAGTAGAATTAGGGTTAAATGGGGTGCACACTTAAAATTGAATATTGTCTGTTGGACACTCTCTTGCTGGCCTAGCAATAGCAAACAGCCCTGCTGTGAACTGCCTGAGGAAGGAGCTATGTGGCAGTGCCTTGTGGGGGCCTCCAGGAGCTGAGACTGACCCTTGGCCAACAACCAACAAGAAAACAGGGACCTCAGTCCTACAGCTGCAAGGAATTGAGTTCTGCCAGCAATCCAAATGAGCTTGGAAGTGGACCCTGATCTTGAGGGTTATCCATGCTGGGAAGAGGATACACAATGAAGACCAAGCCAGCTGTGAGGTGCTTGCTATGAAGAAGAAAGCAGGGGCCATTACTTCAACCCCAAATAGGAACTTGTCCAGGAGATGGTCCTCCCTTCCCAGCGGGGAAGGACTGCAGCTAAAGGAGAACTCAATACAGGGCTGGACTGAGCAAGTAGACCTTGCCACCAACAGACCCCATACCCAGCCTGGCCGAGTGCACACTGACCAGAGAGGCGCCCTGCAGAGAAGACCAAGACCTGTGGCAACCACGCCTCTGCAGCACCAGTGTGTGACCGAGCAGGCACTGAGGCAGCTGTACCAAATTGGCAGCCCAGCAGGATCCTAGCCTGACAATAGTGTCAAACCAGTGGACCTTGAAATCCTTTTCCACAATGACTAAACATCAAAGGAAAGATACCAGAAATATAAAAAGTCAAGAAAATACACCACCAAAGGGTAATAACTCTCAAGCTCTAGATCCTATAGAACAAGACGCCCTTGAAATGTCTGACAAGGAATTTCGAGTGATAATGCTAAGGAATCTAAATGAGATACAAGAAAATTCAGCTAGACAACATGATGAAACGAGGAAAAGAATATAAGACCCGAAAGAAGAAATGTACAAGGAAATCAATGCCCTGAAAAAGAATGTAGCAGAGCTTGCTGAGCTGAAGAATTCATTCAATGAAATAAAAAACACAACAAAGAGTTTAACCAGCAGGCTTGCAGAAGCAGAAGAGAGAACTTCTGACCTTGAAGATGGGCTGTTTGAAATAACACAGGGAGACAAAAAAAAAAAAAAAAAAAAAAAAAAAAAAAGAAAGAAAGAAAGAAAAGAAAAGAAA
>NW_007726629.1:327965-329329 GCF_000696425.1 Galeopterus variegatus | reverse complement strand
TGGCAAAACTCAAAGACAAAGAGAGAATCTTAAAAGCTGCAAGAGAGAAGCATCAAATCACCTATAAGGGAACCCCAATCAGACTAACATCAGACTTTTCATCACATACCCTAAAATCCAGAAAGGAATGGGATGATATATTCAAAATACTAAAGGACAGAGATTACCAGCCAAGAATATTTTACCCCACATGGCTATCCTTTGGAAATGAAGGGCAAATAGTATATTTCTCAGACAAACAAAAACTACAGGCATTCACTACCACACAACCATCCTTACAAGAAATTCTCAAAGGAGAACTGGGCTTGGTATGTGAAAAATAACTACCATTGCCATAAAAACTCAAGAAAAATCAAAACCCACTAGTAAAATAAAAATGCCAACAATGAAGAGGAAAAAAAATGCTATCTACAACCCAAGAAACCAACAAATACAGAAGACAAACAGTAAATCAGAAAGAAAGGAACAAAAGACACTTAAGACATCCAAGCAAAAATCAATTAAATGCTAGGCGTAAATCAAAACTTTTCAATAACAACTCTTTTTTTTTCCTTTTTTTGTCTTTTTTCGTGTCTGGCAATGGATCGCAACCCTCAGTGTCACGCCCGTACCAGACCGGGACCAGCAATGGGATCACAGCCCTCAGTGCTGCACCCGCACCTCGCTCAGCCAGTGAGCGGGAACCGGTCTGTATGTGGGATCCGAACCCTTGGTGGGAGTGCCGCCGTGCTCCCAAGCGGCGCACTGTAGCATGCGCCACCGGGCCGGCCCACAATAACAACTCTTAATGTAAAAGGATTAAATTCCCAATCAAAGGACACAGATAGACTGAGTGAATTTAAAAGGAGGACCCAACTATATGCTGCCTTCAAGAGACCCACCTCACCTATAAAGACTTACATAGACTAAGAGTGAAAGGATGGAACAAGATTTACCATGCAAACAGAAATATCAATATTGGACAGATCATCTAGGCAAAGAATCAGCAGAGAAGCACATGATCTAAACAGTACTCTAGACTAATTGGACTTGGCAGATACCTACAGAACATATCTACAGAACCTCAGAATATTCATTATTCTCATCAGCACATGGATCATTCACCAGGATACATCACATGTTAGGTCACAAATCAAGTTTCCACAAATTTAAAAAAATTGGAATTGTCCCATGTAATTTTTCAGACCACAATGGATTAAAATTAGAAATAAATAACAAATGAAATTCTGGAAACTATACAAATAGATGGAAATTAAACAGAATTATACTTAATGATGGGCAGGCCCGGTGGCGCACTGGATAGTGCGCTGCTTGGGAAGCGCGGCGGCGCTCCCGCCCGAGGGTTCGGATCCCACATGCAGACC
>NW_007726629.1:322320-327137 GCF_000696425.1 Galeopterus variegatus | reverse complement strand
AAAAAAAAAAAAAAAAGAAATGCTACTGTTTTTTGGGTGTTGATTTTTTATCCTGCTACTGTGCTGAACTCATTTTTCACCTCCAAGAGTTTTTTCATGCGTACTTTAGGCTGTTCAATATATAGGATCATGCAAACAGGGACCGTTTGACTTCATCTTTTCCAATCTGGATGCGTTTTATTTCCTTCTCTTCTCTGATTGCTCTGGCTAGTATTTCCAACACTATGTTGAATAGGAGTGGTGAGAGTGGGCATCCTTGTCTGGTTCCTGTTCTTAAAGGAAAAGCTTTCAGCTTTTCCCCATTCAGGATGATATTGGCAGTGGGTTTATCATATATGGCTTTAATTATGTTGAGATACTTTCTGTCTATACCTAACTTACTCAGCATCCGGGAAATGCAAATCAAAACTACACTGAGATACCATCTTGCAAGGTTGGTTCAACATATGCAAATCAATAAATGTGATACACCATATTAATAAAATCAAACACAAGGACCATATGATCATCTCTATAGATGCTGAAAAAGCATTTGATAAAATTCAACACTCATTCATGATAAAGACTCTCTACAAGTTAGGTATAGATGGAAAGTATCCCAATACAATTAAAGCCATATATGCTAAACCCACTGCCAATATCATCAGGAATGGGGAAAAGCTGAAAGCTTTTCCTTTAAGAACAGGAACAAGAAAAGGATGTCCAATCTCACCACTCCTATTCAACATAGTGTTGGAAGTACTAGCCAGAGCAATCAGAGAAGAGAAGGAAATAAAGGGCATCCAGATTGGAAAAGATGAAGTCAAACTGTCCCTGTTTGCAGATGACATGTTCCTATACATCGAACAGCCTAAAGCCTCTACAAAAAAACTCTTGGAGTTGATGAATGATTTCAGCAAATTTGCAGGATACAAAATCAACACACAAAAAATCAGCAGCATTTCTATTCTCCAATAGTAAACATGCAGAAAGTGAAATCAAGAAAGCTAGACCATTTGCAATAGCCACCAAAAAAATAAAATACTTAGGAATAGAGTAAACCAAGGATGTGAAAAATCTCTATAACGAGAATTACAAACCACGCTGAGAGAAATTAAAGAGGACACAAGAAGATGGAAAGATATCCCATGTTCTTGAATTGGAAGAATTAACATTGTGAAAATTTCCATACTACCCAAAGTGATATGCAAATTCAATGCAATCCCCATCAAAATTCCAATGACGTTTTTCTCAGAAATGGAAAAAACTATCCAGCCATTTATATGGAATAACAAAAGACCATGCATAGCCAAAATAATCCTGAGCAAAAAATATAAAGCTGGAGGCACAATACTACCTGACTTTAAACTGTACTACAAAGCTCTGATAACCAAAACAGTATGGTACTGGCATAAAAACAGACATACTGATCTATGGAATAGAATAGAGCATCCAGAAATCAACCCAAACACCATCAGCCATCTGATCTTTGACAAAGGCACCAAGCCTATACACTGGGGAAGAGACTGTCTCTTTAGCAAATGGTGCTGTGAGAACTGGATATCAATATGCAGGAGAATGAAAATAGACCCAGACCTCTCACCATATACTAAAATCAACTCAAAATGGATTAATGGATTAAATATACACCCTGAAACAATAAAACTTCTCAAGAAAACATAGGAGAAACACTTCAGGAAGTAGGACTGAGCACAGACTTCATGAATATGAGCCCAAAAGCATGGGCAACCAAAGGGGGGGAGGGGGACACAAATGGGATTATATCAAACTAAAAAGCTTCTGCACAGCAAAAGAAACAATTAACAGANAACACTGAGGGTTGCGATCCGTTGCCGGACACAGAAAAAGACAAAAAGACAAAAAAAAACACAAAAAAACAAAAAACAGAATTATACTCAATGACATATGGGTCCAAGAAGAAATCAAACAGGAAATCAAAAAATTTATTGAAACTAATGAAAACAATGATACATCATACCCAAACCTGTGGGATACTGCAAAAGCAGTATTAAGGGAGAAATTTATTGCATTAAGTGCTTACTGCAGAAGAATGGAAATATGGCAAGTGAACAACCTAAAACTCACCTTAAATAACTAGAAAAACAAGAACAATTCAAACCCCAAGTTAGCAGATGGAAAGAAATCATTAAGATCAGAGCAGAATGTAGTGAAATTGAAACCCAAAAAACAATACAAAAGATCAATGAATCAAAAAGTTGGTTTTTTGAAAAGATAAATAAAATTGACAAACCATTAGCACAGTTAACTAAAAAAAGAAGAGAGAAGACACAAATAAAAAAAATTAGAAATGAAACAGGTGATATCACAACTGACACCTATGAAATACAAGGAATCATTCGAGACTAGTATAGACAACTATATGCCAACTAATTGGAAAACCTGTAGGAAATGGATAAATTTCTGGACATACACAAACTACAAAACTGAGCCTAGATGATGTAGAAAATCTGAACAGACCGCTAACAATAAAAGTGATTGAAGCTGTTATCAGAAGGCTCCCAACAATGAAAAGCCCAGGACCAGATGGATTCAAAGCAGAATTCTACCAAACATTCAAAGAGGAATTGACACCAATTCTCTACACACTATTCCAAAGGATTGAAACAGAGGCAATTCTCACAAACTCATTCTATGAGGCAAACATCACCCTGATACCAAAAGCAGATAAAGATACGACTAAAAAATAAAACTACCAGCCAATATCCTTGATGAATATAGATGAAAAAATCCTCAACAAAACACTAGCTATCAGAATAAGCAACACATATGTAAAATCATGCACCATGAACAAGTGGGATCCATGCTAGGGATGCAAGATTGGTTCAACATACACAAATCAATAAATGTGATACACCATATCAATAAAATCAAACACAAGGACCATATGACCATCTCTATAGATGCCGAAAAACCATTTGATAAAATTCAACACTCATTCATGATAAAGACTCTCTACAAGTTAGGTATAGATGGAAAGTATCCCAATACAATTAAAGCCATATATGCTAAACCCACTGCCAATATCATCAGGAATGGGGAAAAGCTGAAAGCTTTTCCTTTAAGAACAGGAACAAGAAAAGGATGTCCAATCTCACCACTCCTATTCAACATAGTGTTGGAAGTACTAGCCAGAGCAATCAGAGAAGAGAAGGAAATAAAGGGCATCCAGATTGGAAAAGATGAAGTCAAACTGTCCCTGTTTGCAGATGACATGTTCCTATACATCGAACAGCCTAAAGCCTCTACAAAAAAACTCTTGGAGTTGATGAATGATTTCAGCAAATTTGCAGGATACAAAATCAACACACAAAAAATCAGCAGCATTTCTATTCTCCAATAGTAAACATGCAGAAAGTGAAATCAAGAAAGCTAGACCATTTGCAATAGCCACCAAAAAAATAAAATACTTAGGAATAGAGTAAACCAAGGATGTGAAAAATCTCTATAACGAGAATTACAAACCACGCTGAGAGAAATTAAAGAGGACACAAGAAGATGGAAAGATATCCCATGTTCTTGAATTGGAAGAATTAACATTGTGAAAATTTCCATACTACCCAAAGTGATATGCAAATTCAATGCAATCCCCATCAAAATTCCAATGACGTTTTTCTCAGAAATGGAAAAAACTATCCAGCCATTTATATGGAATAACAAAAGACCATGCATAGCCAAAATAATCCTGAGCAAAAAATATAAAGCTGGAGGCACAATACTACCTGACTTTAAACTGTACTACAAAGCTCTGATAACCAAAACAGTATGGTACTGGCATAAAAACAGACATACTGATCTATGGAATAGAATAGAGCATCCAGAAATCAACCCAAACACCATCAGCCATCTGATCTTTGACAAAGGCACCAAGCCTATACACTGGGGAAGAGACTGTCTCTTTAGCAAATGGTGCTGTGAGAACTGGATATCAATATGCAGGAGAATGAAAATAGACCCAGACCTCTCACCATATACTAAAATCAACTCAAAATGGATTAATGGATTAAATATACACCCTGAAACAATAAAACTTCTCAAGAAAACATAGGAGAAACACTTCAGGAAGTAGGACTGAGCACAGACTTCATGAATATGAGCCCAAAAGCATGGGCAACCAAAGGGGGGGAGGGGGACACAAATGGGATTATATCAAACTAAAAAGCTTCTGCACAGCAAAAGAAACAATTAACAGAGTTAAAAGACAACCAACAGAGCAGGAGAAAATATTTCAAAAATATACATCTTCAAAGGATTAATATACAGAATATACAAGGAATTGAAACAACTTTACAACAGAAAAACAAGTAGCCCAATTAAAAAATGGGCAAAGAAGTAAATAGGCATTTCTCAAAAGAAGATATACAAATGGCCCACAGACACATGAAAAAATGCTCAACATCACTCAGCATTCGGGAAACGCAAATCAAAACCACACTAAGATACCATCTCACCCCAGTTAGAAGGGCTAATATCCAAAAGACTGTGAATGATAAATGCAGGCGAGGTTGCGGAGAAAAAGGAACTCTCATGCGTTATTGGTGGGACTGCAAAATGGTGCAGCCTCTATGGAAAATGGTATGGAGTTTCTTCAAACAATTGCAGATAGACCTACCATATTACCCAGATATTCCACTGCTGGGAATATACACAGAGGAATGGAAATCATCAAGTCAAAGGTATACGTGTTTTCCAATGTTCATTGCAGCACTCTTTACAATAGCTAAGAGTTGGAATCAGTCCAAATGTCCATCATCAGATGAGTGGATGTGGAAAATGTGGTATATCTACACAATGGAATA
>NW_007726629.1:319668-321060 GCF_000696425.1 Galeopterus variegatus | reverse complement strand
TAGGCCACAATAATCAACCACATTTTATATTGACAAAATAAAATAAAAAACAAAAAAGCTTAATCTTAGCAAACATTCTCTTTCCCTACAGAAACATCCCAGTATCTTTACATATCAATCAGTGACTTGTCTGTCCTTGAGCCAGCAATGTTGCTGTGCTACACTTCTTTATCTTACAACAGAGACTTTAGCCTAGGGAAAATTTCCTGTCTTTCTCATTAACATTTCTATATGTACTTTTAAGAAGTTAGGCTAAACCTGAAACTGCAGGGCTTTGGAGGCCCTGTGAATTACATTTGCTCTATAAATATTGATATATTCCATGATTCCAATGACTACATTATCATTAGAGCCTAATTTATTATGCATAAATGTTTATACCACATATTATATAACATCATATACTAATTTGGAATAATTGTTATTATAACTCTCTTTGTTCATTAAAAATTTATACAACATCTTTACAAGTGTCTTTGACATCTGTACCTTCATTGTCTCTAGGAACATTTTAAAATCATTTAACACTCTTTTCCAGAGAATACCATCTTTCCTATAATTGTTTGAGATACATCACAGCACTTTTTCAATCTGCAAAGCATGGTTTTATTATATATTTTATACCAAGGTGAAGATACCCAGTCATAGAAAATTGAGAGAATCATTCATTTATGCTCTAGATACATATTTAAAATCTCTATGAAGTAGCTATTTTCTGTACTTCCTTGTGAGTGGTCTTTAGATAGTTTATTTATGATATGATTAAACAAAATTTTATAATGATATCACTTTGAATACTACCTGCTCTTTTTGCTGATTTTATTAGGTGGTTTATACCTAATGATGTTTCCTAATTGGTATCTTGTATAAAATAATTGAGACACAATCCCGTAGTATAAGATGCCATTCATCTTTAAAAAGGCTTTGTACATATCCTCTCCTTAAATTCAGATAGATATACATATGTTTTAAGAGACTGAAACACAGTACAATGTTAGATTATTTCCCTGTTTGTTTTTGTTAACTATTTAGTAAACATTTTCAATGTCATTCTATAAAGTAGGCTCAGTTCTTCTCAACCAGTCCCTTTAACTGACTTTAAAATGTACCAAGCAAGTAGGGAATATGGGAAGGGTGGATACACTCCAGGTATTGTTAAGTAGAAAAACTTTGGAGTATAATTTGCATTTGTTTTTGATGCTGTTAGTGTGAAGATTCGGTAGGCTGAGTATGCAATCTCTGTATTGAGCTTTTTTCCAACTTTGTGTACCACATATCACTAGAAAAAATTGAGCAATACCTATAGTTGTTGAGGAAACACACAGTGAGTAAGTGAGTGAAGTCAATTTGGCTAATGAGGGCTAATTTCTATTATTTTTGTCGATTTTTTTT
>NW_007726629.1:317775-319043 GCF_000696425.1 Galeopterus variegatus | reverse complement strand
CACTCCAGGTATTGTTAAGTAGAAAAACTTTGGAGTATAATTTGCATTTGTTTTTGATGCTGTTAGTGTGAAGATTCGGTAGGCTGAGTATGCAATCTCTGTATTGAGCTTTTTTCCAACTTTGTGTACCACATATCACTAGAAAAAATTGAGCAATACCTATAGTTGTTGAGGAAACACACAGTGAGTAAGTGAGTGAAGTCAATTTGGCTAATGAGGGCTAATTTCTATTATTTTTGTCGATTTTTTTTTAACACAGTAAGTGACAATGCATACCCCAAACTTTCTCCCTCTAAACTGTCTTTCCAACTATTTTTTCCTCTCTTCTCCTGTACACATATTTTTCTCTAACTAAAATGAGCTGCTAACTATTTTCCATAAAACCTTACTCTTATACATCTTCAGGGTTTTTTAAATGTAATTCCTTTCAATTCCTTCACAAAAACATATATTCCTTGAATGACTCTCTATATAGCACTGATTAGTTAAAAGCTGTATGCCTCTGCAATATTTTGTTTATACCTACTATCTCAACACAGTATGCTTTTAATATATATTTAACTGGGCACTCAACCAGAGTTAGTTGGGGCAGTGGGCTTTGGTGAGCCACTTGTAAATAGCTCGAGGCCGTGATGCTGCACCATATTAAGATGAACTGAGGATGTTTGGCAACATGCAGAACACATAAAGCTCTCATTGACTGTGAGCTTTATTTTTCTCCACTTCTATTGTACTCTCTGGATTTTCTTTTTTTAAGTTATGATGCCTGACAAAATATGTGTTAGAGGTAATGCTAGATGTGTTATAGAGTAGCTAAAAGAGCATCGGGTTGCAAGTTAACTTCCCTTTCAAGTACATGGTTGAGGAAATAGTAAAGATCAGAAGGCAATCAGACATTGGTGGAAGTCCTTTGAAAACGTGAAGCACATCATGATATCACAGACAGGAAGAATTACACAACATTCTTGAACAGTACTTGGAAGAAACATTAGCTGGGGGTATGCTTCAGGGGACTTTAGGGAATCGAAGGGAATAATTTTCAATATATAGTACTGGTACTAAAAACCAGTTAGCATATTCATCACCTGAACATTTATCTTTTCTTCGTGGTGATTAAATTCAAGATCCTCTCTAGCTGTTTAGAAATGCACAATATAATATCTTTCACTATAGTCAGCATGGAACACCAGAACTTACTCTTCCTATGTACCTGTAATCTTGTACCTGTTAATCTACCTTGTTTCCTCCCTCCCCACCTCCACCCCCCA
>NW_007726629.1:295342-316775 GCF_000696425.1 Galeopterus variegatus | reverse complement strand
CTCCACCCCCCACCTCCACCCCTCCCTTCTCCCCCCAGCCTCTGGTATCTATTATTTTACTCTCTACTTCTATAAGTGAATCATTGTATAACATATGCATGTGTTGAAACAACACACTGTACCCCAGACATGTACAATTAAAAAAAAACTCTTTAAATCTTTGTAAATCTTAAAATGTTGCTGTTTCCATAAGAGAATACCATATAGGACTTAGGGTTATAGATCTTTTCTTAGAAACAAATTTGGATAGGAGGAGAAATAAAAGAATAATAAAAACTAAAACTAAAACTAAAACAAAAAACCTGCTCTCCCATTCTTTAGAATGTACCCAGTCTTTCCTGCACCCTTCTAAGTGGTAATGTGCTCATTTGTTGAATAAATATTCTAATAATGAGTAAACGACTGGGTTATGAATGAATAAAAATTATTGAAAATAGTAGGTGGTTGCTAAGGACTACGACTACTCATTTAGTCTTCATAGCTTTTTGCTTGTGTGGCATGAATTTCAAGTCCAGGCGTGAGGCCATATGATAATATATTTAATAGAATAGAGGCAGCATTAGATTCTACTTCATTGACTAGTCAGTTATTCAGGATGAGTCCTATTCTGGTTTCTTGGATTCTTTGCTCAAATGCCTTTGAGGTCATACCTGCAAGATTTCATTTCCACATGTTACCTAAGCCTCTGATTCCCAAATAATAGTTTCCCAAAATGATGGTTCCTTTCCTCTTGACACTCATCTTATGGTAGGAAGGATTCTTTTATTTGAAAATGCAGAAACAAAATTTAAGCCAAGGAGTGAGAGGGGGAGAGAGGGAAGGGAGGGGATCAGGGAGAAGGGGAGTTACATTATTTTCTAATGTAGCTGGAAGTTGTTCAATTTTGGAGGCAGGGTCTCACATAATGTTTGCAGGACCTCCCATTCTCTGTTTATTGGTTTCATTATCAGATTCTTCCAATTTGGTGGGAGAATGTCACAGTCCATGAGCCAAAATGATGAGAATCTCTCTCTTGGAAATGATTACATATTATCTTTGGGGTGATTTTGACTCATCTCTTTGGGCACCTGCCCTTCCAAGTTCAAATTAGTAATACCAGATAGATATCATACTCTAAGTGGTCAAGGTGAATCTTGTGCCCATCCCTGAAGACTGAGAATAGGACACTTAATTCAGAGCTCCTCGTGACCTCCTAAGGTGAAGGAAATAATGATTGGTCAAAAAGTAGGTGAATAACATTGAACCAACATACGTACCTTTCTAATTATGTGCTTCCTAGAGCCCAAAAGATGACGTGAATGGGGTTAAAGGGCATTTGCTCATGCTCTTTGCTCCAAATTGACTTCTCTCTAACAAAAAATTAGCTTTCAAAAAAAAAAAAAAAAAAAAAAACCTCTTAATCCTTTACGGTCCATTTTAAATCTCCATGAAACTCCCAGAATGGAACGAATCACTCCTTCCTCTGAAATCCTATAACACTTATTTTCTAAATCACATTTTCATTTCAAACCAATTTAACAAACATTTCTTGTGCTTGTGTCATATGTAAGACATTCTGCTAGGGAAGTACAGAGATGAAATTGGCCCTGTAGTTAGGACTTTTAAATATCGGTGGGATTGTTATGCACACAACTAACTAAAGATGAGGCTGTTCCTGCAAATATGCTCCTAAAGACATCATGTTCTTTTTTGTTTCTGTCTTGTCAGTGCTATTTCTTCTGTCTGCAATGCCCAGTTATTAATTTTTCTTTCAGATAGAGCCAAAATACTATTTCCTCAGCAAAACCAAGAACATATTTCTCCTGCTAATATACTTCCTCTATAAAAGCACCAGACTTGCCATAGTTAGAAATTGTGTTGTGTGTGTGTGTGTCTGTGCACGCGTGTGTGTATGTGATTCCTTTACCCCACTGTAAGTGTCTGAAAGGCAAGGGGTGTATTTATTTAATCCTCATTTTTCTGACATCTAGCATATTACTTGTCACAGAGTAAGACTTCAGTAAATAAAGAATAAACATATCTCTTGCCTCCTGGGTGGGAATTTCAGGTCCTTTAAGAACTGGGAACATGGAAAGTAGTATGCCACAGGTGAAATAATACATGTTTCATAATCTCAGAGGCCTTTGTACTCTTGAGAAGAACCTTACATGGTACTAACAGTATTCCCATTTTATAGATGTGAAAACCAAGGCATAGAAGTGAAATGATTTGACCAAAGTCCTGGGACATGCAAGTGGCAGTGCTATAACTTGAACTGGGTGGTCCAGCACCAGAGTTAGGGCTCTTCTTTATTTTATACTGCCTTTCAAGGAGAACATTATATTTTTTAAGTGTGTACTAAACCTATGGTTTGGCAACTATTTCATTTTCTATCCCTTTCTTATTCTGACTTTACTTCCTTCCCTTCTTCTACTGGACAGAAAATAAGAACCCAGTGATCATGGAGGTGCTGACATCTTGCTAAGACAGTACTCTTCCAAAATGATGATGATGATGATGATGATGATGATTGATGATGATGATGATGATGATGTTAAAAGCCCCATAGTATACTCTTCCAAAATGATGATGATGATGATGATGATTGATGATGATGATGATGATGATGTTAAAAGCCCCATAGTTGGAAAGCTTTGACTATATCTTTTTAAAAACATTAGAATCTAATTCTCTCGATCTACTCTACATTACTCTGGAGATAGCATTTCCATTTGACCACATGTGAATTTCATTGGAATACCAAAGTTTAAAATGAAAGTGTGTAGCCCAGAGACATTCACTTATGTAGAAAATAGGCAGAAACCAGCAAATGTCAAGTGACGTAATCAGAGGTCTCTGGCACGGACTCCCATGGAGCTCTCATCTGCTGGAAGCATGTCACTCATCATGGCATTTTGTGGAGAATCGCAACTAAAGGCCAAGGCACATTCTCATAAAATGTTTATCAGATGCAAGTCTGTAGTTTCTCAAACAGCACCCTGTGGTTTCAAATTAGCAGTTTACCACAGAGCTAAAGACCACTTCAGCAGCCTCCTTCTCAAATTCTCCCCAGAAAAAGGAAATTAGTGAAACATGACTGTGGAGATAAGTAGCTTATGCCCTGTGATCATCAGCTACATTGACTTACCAGAAGCACTGCACTGGAAAGGATGACAAGGCAACTTCTTACATGAATGGACTAGACTACACATTTATAGGACAATCTTTAGCTCCCAGTGACCCTTGAGATATAAAAAATAAATTTTCATAGGATTGGAAGAGACTGAAGAAACAAATAGCCATGCTTTTCCTTAATTTACAAATGAGGGGAATGTAGGCCCAGCAAGGTGACTTGCTTTGCTAAGATCACACGGGTTCTACAAATAAGTTTGGAGGCTTGAAACTCACCACTAACTAAATGAACCATGAGAATGGTGGGAATGTTTTTCACCTCTTGGAACTTTAGTTTTATCATCTGCAGTAAAGGAAATTGTTTTCAAGGCTGTTTTATGCACTAAAGATAATGCATGTGCGGAAACATAACTAGCAATGATTCTCATTTTTATTTTACCTCCATCCCCTAAAACTAAACAGAAAACAAAATCACATGTGTTCATCTAAAGACCTGCCTTACGTTAAATAAGATCCTCAAATCTAGCATTTTTTTTACACATACCTGGCTAATGTGTTATGTTGTTTTTTGGTTGGTTGGTTGGTTTTGTATTGTTGTGTTCTCTACGAAACCAATAAAAAGAACCATGAAAGTAGGATATTAACACAACAAAAAACTACTTGAAGTCGTGGCTATGATTGTCATAGCCATATTAATCATGCCATGATCTAATGAATCATTATTTAAGACCTAAAGTGGAGTATTGTTTTGCCTGGGATTTCAGTGTATTAGTCCTTTACTTTGCCCTTCTCAAGAAATAGCCAGTATTTTAAAGAAGGCATTTTATAGAGAACCTTTAAAGTTTTCCATAAACACAGTTGCAGAATCGGTGCAGAGGTGACCCTGAAACATTGCTACACATCAGTGTTGTTGCAAATTGAACTCAAAATAGTGTCATGAAAATTCAGAGCAGTTATTCTGGTTGTTATTATTATTGCACTTAATTGTATTTTCTCTAAGTTTAGCTACTTCCTATTATTTTTACTTCCTATTTAATATATGTGTAAAATAATAATAATAGAATCCATCATTTATTGAGTACTTAATGTGCAAAGTGCATAATATGTATTGTTCAACAAATACTTAAATACTACTACACACCAGGCTTTTTCAGGTACTGAGAGTTTAGCAGTAAGTAAGTGTCTCAAAACCCTGTTGTTGAAAATCTCACATTCTAGTGGGGAGAGATACAGTACACAAAAGGATGATGAGTATTTTGGAGAAAAATAAAGCTAAGAACGAGGATAATGATCATGTGTGGGGGTGGGGTGGGGTGGGAGGTGGATGTGTTTACAGGGGCTGCAGATTTAAATAGGACAGTTAGGGAAATCCTCACTGAGATTTTGACATTTGAATAAGAAGGTGGGGCATTATCCATGTGGACTACAAAGAGAAGAATATTTTTGGAAGAGAAAACAGCAAAATTAAATGTCCTCTGGAAAGAGGTAAACGAAGATTCCTGGCGTGTTTTAGGAACAGCAAGATGCCGATGATGTCTACGTGGATGAGCCTGGAATCAGGGATAGGAAATGAATTCAGATAGAAGGGACTAGATTGAAGAGATCCTTGTAGCTCCTTGCAAATATTTTGGTTTGTATTATGTGTGAGGTGGGAGGGTTTTGAGGGTTTTGAGTAGAGAACTGATCTGATCTGATTTAGAATTCGACAAAATTAGACTGTGGCAGGACAAGTGTGAAAGGTCAGAGAGTTATTATTGCACTTAATTGTATTTTCTCTAAATTTAGCTACTTCCTATTATTTTTACTTCCTATTTAATATATGTGTAAAATAATAATAACAGAATCCATCATTTATTGAGTACTTAATGTGCAAAGTGCATAATATGTATTGTTCAACAAAT
Organism: Galeopterus variegatus; assembly: GCF_000696425.1. Lineage (NCBI taxonomy): Eukaryota > Metazoa > Chordata > Mammalia > Dermoptera > Cynocephalidae > Galeopterus > Galeopterus variegatus. The sequence continues at coordinate 311,763 of NW_007726629.1, read as the reverse complement.
ACTTAAATACTACTACACACCAGGCTTTTTCAGGTACTGAGAGTTTAGCAGTAAGTAAGTGTCTCAAAACCCTGTTGTTGAAAATCTCACATTCTAGTGGGGAGAGATACAGTACACAAAAGGATGACGAGTATTTTGGAGAAAAATAAAGCCAAGAAAGAGGATAATGATCATGTGTGGGGGTGGGGTGGGGTGGGAGGTGGATGTGTTTACAGGGGCTGCAGATTTAAATAGGACGGTTAGGGAAATCCTCACTGAGATTTTGACATTTGAATAAGAAGGTGGGGCATTATCCATGTGGACTACAAAGAGAAGAATATTTTTGGAAGAGAAAACAGCAAAATTAAATGTCCTCTGGAAAGAGGTAAACGAAGATTCCTGGCGTGTTTTAGGAACAGCAAGATGCCGATGATGTCTAAGTGGATGAGCCTGGAATCAGGGATAGGAAATGAGGTCAGATAGAAGGGACTAGATTGAAGAGATCCTTGTAGCTCCTTGCAAATATTTTGGTTTGTATTATGTGTGAGGTGGGAAACATTGGAGGGTTTTGAGTAGAGAACTGATCTGATTTAGAATTCGACAAAATTAGACTGTGGCAGGACAAGTGTGAAAGGTCAGAGACAAGCGAGAAACCTATTTGAATCATTCAACAGGTAGGTGACTGTTAACCAGAGCTAGAAGTCTTGGAGGAGTGATTGAGAAGTAAGCATCAATAGAACAGATTCAAGAGAAAATCGGAGGAGGAAAATTGGAGACTAAATGTATAAATTCGTTAAGTAAATTTTGCTGTAAAAGGAAGAAGAGAAATGAAGAAGTAGATGGAAGTTAAAGTGGGATCAAAAAGGATTTTCTCATTTAAACTCAAGAAATGTGTATCATTTAATTTCCCCTCAGAGAGTGAAGAAATTTTTAGTAAAGAAACATGTCCAAAGTCACAGAGCTATGAGGCAATACGATCATATTTGATTAGGTCTGCCTTTCTCCTCGAACCATTTGCAGTCCTGGGAAGGTCACTTTACAGTATAAGCCTCAAGTTCCTGAACCCTTGAATGTACATTATAATGATATAGACTTCACAAAACTGTGAGAATCAAATGAATATACGAACTCCTTAAGGACTATAAAAGAACTTCTTTCAAGTAGTTATTTGAATGAGGTGAGTACAGCATGTAGCAGAATGAATGGGGCTCGCAAAAGCTCTTCATGAATATTTGTTGAATGAATACGAACTTAGAGTCAGTGCCTTGACATTTTGTAAGCTGTAAGTGACATTCAATTATTATTGTGTTCAGTCTTCATTTTATAACTCTCTTCTAAGCCTCTTTTTTTAAATGATTTTGCAATGTATCTCTCAAGGCTTATTTTTTTTTTTATTGAAATACAATTGATTGTACATATCTGTGGGGTATAGCATTGAATATTAATACCTGTGTGAAATGTGTGATTCTCAAATCAGGGTAATTAGTATATTCAACTTTACAAATTATAATCATTTTTTGTGGCCCTTTACTAATTTCTCACCAAGCCTCCTAATAGAAAAAGAAGGTAGACAGGAAACAATTTTCTAAGCTCACCCTGGACCAGGATTTTAGGCACAGTCCCCGAGTTTCAGTACAGATGCTTAAGTTGCAAAGAATAACTTGGAGCAGATCATAAGTGCAATGATGTCACAGTGGGCACATACTCCATGTGCTGGGAAGGAAGTTCAAGGAACGGCTGTTGGCCTGTGACAGACTAGGCATTTTTCCACTTACGGAATTAAGTTCATCCCAGATCTCTGCTAATGCATTTTCCTAACCAAAGGAATTTTGCATTAGAGTAGGCAGCTGTTTTCACCTCTCCAGCTGCACCTCCTCAACAAACTCAGTTGATATTCATGTAGAACACAATCTCTGATTTGGGGATAATTACTAGATTAGCTAATAACAGAGGTCCCTCCTTCCTGCTTCTATTACCTCTTGAATAGCTAATCTGATCGTTATATCCATTTCTATTCCAAACAGAAGAACAAATTTTGGCAATTAGTGAACATTTTGCAGTTCTTGACCTCTTTATAAGAGCTTGATTCTGTTGTACATATTATATAGAAAGCCAATAAGTAAGTAGGGAATGCTTAATTAATTGCAGCTGCTTTTATGTGTGCCAATTTAAAAAAATTTTTTACCACATGCACCAACTTAAAATTCAGTAGCTCAAAGGACAAAATCTAAAATGTTTATTATTTGCAGCCAAAGCTGAATAACTAAAGAAAATGATTCTAAAATTTGGTACAATACTTTTTAAGAAAAAAACTTAATCTCAGGAATTGCTTTAAGAAAGAGTAGTTAACTAGAGTTTTGCAAATATTTCCACATTGTATTGAGTCAATCTTTTAATGATGCCTTTGAAAGTGTTTCATTGTTATAAGCCTAATGCCATGGTATATCATTCATTTCATTAGTTATATGTTTCAGTATTTGTACTGAGGTATAATTTATATACCACAAAATTCACTTATTATAAGTAAACCATTCAATGATTTTTGGTAAATTAACAGAGTTGTGCAACTGTCACCCAAACTCAGTTTTAGAACATTTCCATCAACCTAGTTTCCTTGTTCCAATTTTCAGCAAACACCCACTCCCACCCCAGGCAACCATCTATATACTTTGTGTCCAAATAGATTTGCCTTTTCTAAAAATTTTATATAAATGGTATCACCAATAAGTTGTCCTCTATGTCTGGCTTCTTTCATTTACCATAATGTTTTTGAAGGTAATATTGTTGCATGAATCAGTACACTGTTTCTTTTTATTGCCAAAGAGAACTCCATTGCATGGACATGAATTTTTAAAATCTATCACCGGTTAATGGGTATTGAATTGTTTCTTCTTTGGAGCTAGTATGAATAGTGATCGGTGTGACTTGTTTTGTGGAATGTATTTTCCTGTACTCCCTACCCCTTGGCTTTGGACTCATTCATGTGACTTATCTTGGCCAGTGGGATATTAGCAGGTGAGATGCAAGCAGAAGAGTGCTTGCATGGTTAGATTTCTCTCTTACATCCCTGCCATGACCATGAAAAGAGTTTTCCAGGTAGCTACTGCCCCTCCAGCCTGGTCCTCAGCCTGAAAACATGCAGAAAAGACCTGTGTTCAGACCACAATGAAGAGCCCAGCCCAGCCTCATCTGCAAACTGAAACAGAGCTGCCCAACTGAGCCCAGCTTAAAGCTGCTGATCCCAAACTTGATGGCAGGAATATGATGGGTAATAGTTGTTTTAAAGACACTAAATATGTACCCCATAAATAGGTATAATCAAAACTAAATAAAATTTTGGGAAAAAAATAAAATAAAGCCACTACATTTTGGGTGGTTTATAATGTGGCAGTATTGTGACAATAACTAATGGGTACAGAAGCCATGGTTAATCTGGCCACTCCTGCCTCACCAACTTATTTCACACTATTGTCACCCTTCTTGTTCCGGCCATTCTGTATTCTTCTAGCCACTCAGACTCACCATGTGCCTGCCTTCAGGTTCTTCTTCATCCATACAATTTCCTCTGTCTGGAATATTTTTCCTCTTCCCCCTTGTCTAACTAATCTCCAATAAATCTTCATATCTCAGCAGGCTAACCTGGGCTTTCTCACATGGGTATAGAGTCCCCAGCAGCAAGACAGAGTAAGCCCCAATGCACACTTTTCAAATGACTGCTTGCATCTCATCTAATCCTAATGTTCTGTTGGTGAAAACAAGTCACACGGGAAAGCCCAGAGTCACTATGGAAGGGGACTATCCAATGACATGCATACAAGGAGATATAATAATACATAAGGGGCTTAACACAGTCTTTTCTCTGGCCCCAAGGATTCATATTTCTCTAACATGAAAAATATATTAACCCCCTACCAAGAGCCCTAAAGTATCCTTCAATTTTGATATCAGACTCAAAGTCCCTGGTCTCATAATCTTCGCTAGGTCCAGATACAGGTGAAGCTCCTTGAGTAGAGCTACTTGGGTATGATTCCTATTGTTGCAGAGACATGAGAACTAAAAAGACAAACTGTCCACCCCCAAATACCTAACATCCAATGTTGAGATGAACAGAAAAACTGTAATAGATACATTCATTCAAAAAGGGGACAGGGGGCTCCAGAGGATAGTCTTCATTTCCTTTAATATCACATTATATAACTTCCTTAAAATCTTTTTGGGTTTTCTATGTATCACATGACACCCACTCTGCTAGCCAACATCCACACCCACAATCCTTTTTGAGATAGCCTTCTCACACTACACTTGTTTAGTTCTGTTTTGAGATTAGGCTCTTCTAGGAATATGCCTTTAAGATTCACAGAAGCAGTTTTGTCTGGCTAGAGGTTTTATTAAGTATAACTAAACCTTTTAAGGATCTTAACAAAGAGTTGTATAGCCACACCCTTGATTTGATCCCTAATCTGTGGCCATTTCCTACTTAAAGAATCTTATTGCTAACTGGAGAGCTAAAACTGTGAAACAGTTTTAGTTCCCAACTCAGAAAATTCTAAATTCTGCTTTCAAACTGGACGGTTCTCTCTATAACTCATCTCTCTCTTCCTGTACCTTATCATATGCACCTAGAAAAAGCCAATCAGCATTTCAAACATTCTTCCTGGTAACTCCTTAGCCAGATCTGCAAATTCATTAGGATCATTTTCTCTCTTCCAGTTAACACAGATGACAGTCTGGCACTGCTATACGACACACATGACTTCTAAAAGCAGTTTCCTTATCACTTCTCCAAACCCTACAAAAATTTTGTTCGCTACTTTATATGACATTGATAAGTTTGCTCACCACTTTTCAACCTCCACCTATTGCCCATTCTCAAAGCTCATAAATCTTGTTTTAGAATTTTGCATGGCAACAGCTTTTTTCTAGGTATCTATGTCTGTATATCAGCTTTCTTTATATGACATTGATAAGTTTGCTCACCACTTTTCAACCTCCACCTATTGCCCATTCTCAAAGCTCATAAATCCTGTTTTAGAATTTTGCATGGCAACAGCTTTTTTCTAGGTATCTATGTCTGTATATCAGCTTTGCTGCATAGCAAACCATTCCATAGCTTAAAGCTGCAGCATTTCTATTTGTTGATAATACATTTGGTCACTAAGTCAAGCTGGGTGTAGCTGGCCAGGTCTTCTTGTGTCACCTTGGGTCACTTAAATAGCTGGAGTCATTGGCATCTCGACTGTGACTGGATGGTTTAAGATGTTCTCACTCATACATCTGGCTATGGGTGCTGGCTTCTGGCTGGGCCACATATATCCTGCAGGTTATCTTGGACTTCATGTGCTGCGCAGGTTATCTTGGACTTCATGTGGTAGCAGAAGAGTCTCCAGCAACATGAGAGGATAAGCCCCAATACACAAGTGCTGTTCATACCTCTGTGCACTTCGGGTTTGCTTATTTCCTATCGACCAAATAAAATCACATGACGAAGCCCACAGTCAGTGTAGAAGGGGACTTCACAAGGGTATAAGTGGAGCAAACATGATTCATTGGTGGTTGCCATTCTAGCAATGCACCAAGAAGCATTTCTACAGCCTGGGACTACATTATAATGACTCATTTTATATTCTCTTAGTACCCTGTACTTCTCCTTTAAAATAGTTAATTGTATAATTCTGATATTCCACTTTTGACTTGTCAGGTAAATGTGTGCTTTTGAGGACAAAGATTATATCTTGTTCACTGGTCTGTCTTTAACACAAAAACAGAATTTTGTGCATGGTAAGCACTAAAGAATAAATAACAAGGTAAACAAATGGATGAAAATAGTCCTAAGGAAAGCTTTAATTTGTCACAGTTTATTTTTTTAGCATCTAGCGTATCTGAATTTAGTTCCATATTTATTTGTTATTTATTACCTGTATCCCCTTCTGAAATATGTTTCATAATGTCAGACACCTTGCCTATTATTTTTATTTTAAAAAAGCCTGAACAAAATATATATACCATAAATGTTTAGAAAGAAGAAAAAAATAAATTATTAAATATATTAAAATAATATTAAATACATATATTAATGTATTAGTCTGTTTCTGTTGCTTATAACAAAATATCTGGAACTGGGTAATTTGTAAGAAAACAAAATTCATGTCTTACAGTTTCAGAGGCTGGGAAGTGCAATGTCCAGGGAACACATCTGGTGAGAACCTTTTCTTGGTGGTAACTCTACAGCAATGCAGGGTACCATGTAATAAACTGGCAGAAGCTGAAAGAGAGCTATGTCCTCATTCCTCCTGCTTTTAAAGCCCTCAGAACCATGCCCAGGACCAGCACCGAACCATCAATGGGTTAACCCATTTACTGTGGCATGGTCCTCCATCTAGTCACCTCTTCAAGGCCCAATATTTCAGTTACCAAAAATAGGATTTCCCACCCCCTTAGCACTGTCATAATGGGGGTTAAGTTTCTCATAGATGGACTTTGGGGAACACAATTCAATCCATAGCAATTAATAAGATAAATTATTTGTATATCAATAGGTTAACATATAAATACATTAAAATAATGTACTCACTCTCTGTTCAGACTAGGCAGAAGGATCAAAATTCAAGGGCCACCTGTATTAGTCTGTTTCTGTTGCTTATAACAAAATACTTGAAACTGGGTGATTTATAAAGAAAACGAAATTTATTGCTTACAGTTTCTGAGCCTGTGAAGTCCAAAGTCCATCTGATGGGGGCAACAGTGACCCAGGGGTCTCACATGACAAGACGGTGGAAGCAGAGAGAGAGCAAGAGGACAACTCCTTCGTTCACTCTCCTTTTAAAGCCCTCCAAACCACACCCCTGGCCACCATTTTTAATTCATTCGCTACAGCACGGTCCTACAATCTAATTACCTCTTCAAGGCACCACCTTCCAATTACCATAATAAGGTTTCCCACCCTTAACAGTTCAGTGAGGTTGGGGGTGGGGGAGAGGGCATCCAGTCTGCAGCACCACCCAAACAACCTGTCTTCAGACTGAGACAGCATATGGTCTCCCCTGAAATCTGCACTGGATCTGTTTCTCTGAGAAAAATTTGCATTGTGAGGTGGGAAGAAAACAAGTAGAAAGGCTATCAGCAGTGGAGTCACAAGTGGGCAAGCCATTCCAATTTGTCAGCTCCTGGGAGAAACATGAGTATGGACCAAAACAGACACAAACACGAGGGCAAGATTAGCCTTGTTATGCAACAACAGCAACATTGACAGAGAGAACCAGGTCTTTCTTCTCTTTCTCAAACACTCTCTAGTTGACTGTGCCATGCAAATTCTCTTGCCAGCATCAATAATACTCAAAACTCCCATAGGATGGCAAAACAGTAGAGAAACCCTGCAGCAACCTGCAATCTCAGTAACCTACGAGAATGGGAAAGAGCTGAACAGCACATCAAACACACAAAAGAAGATTACAGAAGATTAACATCATAATTTTTGCATTCATTCTTTCATCCAATGATTACTTTTATTTAAAAATTTCATTGAATACTTATGACTGTACTGCTACGGATGCATAAATGGTGTTAGGGAATTTGTACAGTAGTCTCCAGGGTGGTAAGAGAGACAAAAACTGTATTTTATTGTTAGACTAAGGACAGGCAGTGCATTCGCATTTATTTCTATCCCTGCATTGATGATTTCCTGATTGTATCCATAGGATATGAAATGACCCTGGAGTACATGGGCAGCCTCTGCCTAGCTCCAATAAAGCTAGCTGGCCTATATAGGAGAGACACTAGAAGGCCATCGAAGACCCTTGAAGGATAATGTTTATCCTCACCTGCTCTAGGCTCGCTGCACCTCTTCTACAAACCTGAGTAACTGTAAGCCTTTGGACTGGCAATTTTCAAATACCCTGGTTCCTGTGCATTTGCTGATTTCCAAAGACCTTGTTAAACAAAATTATGGTAGGCTGTTGTTTTGGACTGATTTCCTGCACTAGGCCCCAATAGACTAGACCAAACCAAAATGGAGTCACCCATGCTAAATGCCACATAAGCAGATAGATCCCAAGACAAGACCAGTTTTTCCTGAAAACAGATTTTAGTCTACCTAATATAATGATAAGAAAAGGTAATGAGGAATTCCCCTCTGCTTTAATCCTTACCAAAAAAAAAAAAAAAGAAACCAGATGTGACTTTATTTTAACCAGTTATTTTTCTGTCATTCTGTTTCTTTGTCCCCACCTTACAAAACCCACCATTCTGCTATTGCGGGGGGTGGGGGGGAGCCCTATTCTTTTTTTTTTTTTTGGCGTTTTTTTTTTTCTGTTTTTCTATTTCCTTGTTTCCACCTTACAAAACCTGCTGTTCTGCTACTGCCCAGTGGGAGCTCTCATTCTATTTTGTAGAATGGAGGCTGCACCAATTCATAAATCGTGAATAAAAGACAATAAGATCTATAACTAAATTTGTTGTGATTTGGTCTTTTGACACCTTTTAATGTTTAAGAACTGCGCTAATGCTTTTGGGTCCTCTCTGTGCTAGGGACATAACATGTACCTGCTTATTTTCTTTTACACACTCCTGTAGGGAAGCATTTTTATCCCCATAATGCGGACAGAGAAATCGAAGCTCGGGGGGTTTGAAGAACATCTGTGTGGAGGAAATAATGAGGAAACCCTTCATTAATTTAGCATTTTCAGAGTGTCTATTATACTCCTGGCCCTAAGTTGGGCCTGTGCTTGAAGATAATAAAATAATTGTCTCCTTCTACCAGGTCAGTCCTGTTTCCACAAAGGGGGTGGGGAAGGGGTGTGAAAGGGAGCCCTAGCTCCCAGCTTCCAGCCCTGGCTGGAAGATGTGAAATACTAACACTCCCGGTTTGTCTATGAACAGTCCCCATCCCATCTCCTTTATTCTTGCCTCCCAGTTTCCTCCTCCTTCCTCCCTCCATTGTGCCCAAATCCTCACCTCCATGACCCAGGCAAGAGTTCTTTCTGGAACATCTCCCTTGAAAGGATAACAAAAGTGTTTTCACTGGCGCTATTGTCATGTGATCAAAGCATAGCTCAGGAAATAGGGTCCCTCGAAAGCTGTTTATCTAAAATCTCTTATTTCACCAGTTGGAGCATTTTAAGAGAACATTCTGCACCTTCTCTCCCAAGGGCAAATATTTCAGTTACTGTGTACTATGAGCCGGGCTGAGGCCACACATACTCTTTGCAGTAAAAGAAAACACAGCCCCCTGCTCAAGCATTCTCTTTGTGCTCACGTTCCCCCCCGCCCCCAGCCCAGCTCAGAGGCCTTGAGGAAATCCTAATCTAGTCTCTCACAGGAAGTCTGAGTGATTCTAGGCAGGCAAGATTTAAAGACAAAAAACTCTAAATCCAAGCTTAGGTGGGAGTGTTTTTTATTACTGATAAAACACAGAGTTCCTTTTCTGGGTTATTCAGATGAGCCCAGAGTAAATATTTATCCTTTTAACTAATAGGTCTGTTCAGAGGAGCTCTGGGACCCCCAGACAACCAGGCTGATGGATCACTTTTTGCTTTCCCTGTCTGAGGGGAGGACTGGGCAAAATTTTTGGCATGGGGCGCCCTTTTCCTGTGAGGGCTGGTCGGGACGTATGAGGCATAACACCCCTCATTGTGCCAGAACAGGGTGCGAGTGAGAGAAGGCCTTGCTGGACCTCCCAGGTCTGCCACTCTGACATGATTTAATAGTCACACTGTCAGTGCTCCCACAGTAAACAGCCGCCCAGCTCCGAGGGGAAGGGAAATATGGACGGCTGGACCTGGGGCCCCACCCTTCCTGCATGTTTGAATATAGTATTTTGTTCTTTGGCTCTTTCAGAAAATGCAGAATTCACACCACTGGCACCCCCAACACACACACATGTGCACATGTGCACACAGGAAAATTTACATATATGAATATATGCAAAGGATACATATGGACACACTACACTGAGAGATTTTTGAGGGCAGAGGCTATTTCTTATTCATATTTGTATTCTCAGATTGCCTAGCAATGCCTGGCACAGAGTAGATGGTTAATACATACTTTTTGAATGAATACATGAATAATTATTATTATGACCATTTATTTAGCACTTAATAGGTGCCAGACATTGAAAGAAGTGCTTCATAAACATTTTCTTATTTAACCCTCAAGACAGACCATTAACTTAGGTGCTGTCACTCTCCCCATTTCACAGAAACAAGGTACTCTCATCAAGGGTACTTCAAAAAGTTCATGGAAAGATTCGTATTATCTTTGAATTCTATTTTCCCAGAAACTTTTTGGAGTACCCTCGCATGAAGAGTGAGGGTTGGCAAGGCAAAGTGTTTTTCCCAAGGTTACACCTTTGGCCAGTGGTAGCAAAAGACATCTGACTCCAGAGTTGATGCTCCTAACACTTTTCTCTACAAACTCATCTACCCAAAGTATAAGTTAAAAATATTTCTACGAATGTCATGCACAAATAACAGTAGTGTCATTGCCATGTGTAAAGCCCTACCTGCAGGCCCTGATCACGCAATGTCTTTGTCTCAGACATTTCTTTCTTGTCCTTTCTCCCCATCCCCCATTGTCAAGCCTCAGTGGAGGCATCGGCTTCAGGATGAAGATTCTGTGTTTCCAAGTGATAGGGAAAGTGCCCTGAGTTTAGCTCCCTTTAAGCAGCACAAATATTTCCCTGAGGAGTGAATTGGCAGGTTCCTGGCTAAGTTTTCTGTCACTGCCAGAACAAATTCTCACCGATTTAACATTTTAAAGAAACACTCACTTATTATCTCAGAGTTTCATAGGTCAGGACTTTCAGGCAGGCTCAGGTGGGCTCTACTCAGGGTTTCATAAAGCTGAAATCAAGCTGTGGACCTGGACTCCTATTTGGAGGCTTTGGGAATGAACCTGCTTTCAAGTTCATTAAGATTGTTGGCAGAATTTAGTTCCTTGCAGTTACAGGATGGAGGTTCCTATTTCCTTGCTGAGTGCTATGGTTTGATTGTTTGTGGTTCCTCTAAAATTCATGGTAAAACTTAATCCCCAATGCAAAGCATTGTGTGACCTTTGAGAGGTGATTAGGCCGTGATGGTTCTTCCCTCATGAATGGATGAGCGCTCTTATAAAAGGGCTGCAGGGAACTAGCTAGGTTCCTTTTGTCTTTCTGTCCCTTCTGCCATGTTCATTCCCTCTGGAGGATGCTGCATTCACAACATCATCTTGGAAGCAGAAAGTGGGCCCTCACCAGACACCACATCTGCCAGTATCTTGATCTGGAACTTCCCAGCCTCCAGAACACCAAGAAATACATTTCTGTTGTTTATAAGTTACCCAGTGTCAGGTATTTTGTTATAGCAGCTTGGACAGAATAAGATACTGGCTGTCAACCGGGGATTGTTTTTGCTCTGAAAAGCTGCACACATTCCTTCTCATGTGGCCCTTTCTTCATCAAACAAGCAAAAGCATGTCAACGCTTCTCATGCTTTGAATCTCTCTGACTTCTTCTGTCTACTGGCTGTCAACCGGGGATTGTTTTTGCTCTGAAAAGCTGCACACATTCCTTCTCATGTGGCCCTTTCTTTATCAAACAAGCAAAAGCATGTCAACGCTTCTCATGCTTTGAATCTCTCTGACTTCTTCTGTCTTCCTCTTCTGTAACCAGCAGAAGGAAGTTCTCTTCTTTTAAGGACTTATGTGATTAGATTAGGGCCACCTGGATACTTCTGCTTTAATGTCAACTAGGCGATATAACATAACACAACTACAGGAGTAATTCACAAATTCCAGAGATTAGGGCCTGGGGTCTTGGGGCCATTCTGAGAAATTCATCCTGCCACACTGCCCTTGATTATAACCACGGGCAAGGATAGGAGAAAGGTTTATAGAGACATAAATGGGATCAACCCAGGTGCACCTTGATAGTGGTCCACCATGACAAAGATTCTGCTGAAGCAGAATGGGGGACTTGCATTAACACTTCAAAAATAAGGTCAAGCACATCAAAGAACAAAGGGAAAATATGGTGGCACTTAGCAGGCTCTTGATAAATGTGTATCTGACCACCTACTGTTCAAAGTAAACTCTAATGCTACACAGAGGAAGGGAAGAAAAAGGAAAAGCTTATCACACAGTCCTTGGTTACAAAATAATAGATCACATGTATTGAGCTCTTACCGTATATCATTTCTAAGTGCTTTACATGTATTAATTCGTTTTATCTCCAGATAAATGCATGATATTCAGATATTATTCTCCCCATTCTACAGATAAAGAACAACTAGATTAAGTGACTTGTCAGACATTGCACATCTAGTGAGTGTTATAGACAAGCTTTGAAAGTAGAAGATTGTATACTTCACTGTACACTAGACGTGACTGCGAGCGTAGCCTTTTAGGGATACAGTCATGGAAAAAAGAATTAGGGAAGTAATTAGAACACAAAATAGGGGTCTGTGACTCTGTGACATGGGTTAAAGTCAATGAGGGTCACTGTGGTCTGGTGTAGAGAGCCTTGGGCTTAGAGTAAGAAGATCTGGTGTCCGGATACAACAGCGAATGTTACGAAGGTTGTGACCTTGGGCGAGTCATTTCAATTCTCTGAGCCTCCTATCTTCATCCATAAAAGGGGGGTAATAACACCTGTCCCTGTCATGTAGTTCAGTGGTGTGCAAACATCATTTTAATGGGTTATTAAAATCTAAGATACTATTATCATAATACATGTGTTTTATTTCTTCTAGATCCTAGTGGCTATGTGCTGCCAAGAAGGATACCCTTGTTAGTTAAGAGTAGTTTTTGTAATCTTAGCCCAAGGTTTTTGCTTACCTGCAAATCTGCCTTTGCTTCTCTTTGCACAGGTGAAGCCAGTAAGAGTAAATGTCCTTGGGGAGTTCTATCAGAGATTAGCAGAGGGTATTATCATACAGACTAAGGGGAAGATGACAAACTAAAAATAGGAGAAAGGAGCGAGTTGGAGCAAGGTCTAAAGCCAGGCAGGAGGACAGGAAAGGCTGAACGTCTTAGGTTCCTATTTTTCTCTGTAGATGGTTGAAGGGAGAAGAGCTGGAGAATTGAAGAAGTCAAGGAAAAAGGTGACGTTAGAAACAGCTGCTTTAGAAAACGGAAAGGAAATTGAGCAGGCACATGTTAAAGGATTATCAAGGAACACTTAGAGCCTGGCTAAGATTGGAAATCATAAATTCGTTATGAAGTCAATTAGCATGATTATGCAATTTTCCTTCAATAGGTCGCAGCTGGGGAACAGAAGGCAAAAATCCTGTTTTTGCAAGAAGCTCAGAAAGAGACTAATATTAATGGAGCATCAACAATTCATTCATTCACCACAAAAATATTTATTGAATACCTACTATGTTCCAGACACTATTCTAGGCACTGAGGATGGAACACTAGCAAGTCACACCAATTTTCGTTCCTTGTGGAGCTTGTAATTTTGTGGCAAGAGACAGAATAGTAAACAGGTGAATGAGTACACAATTAACATAAGTACAGGATTGTGATTTATATGTAATCAGTTATATATGCAGATATTGATATATGTGTATACACATGAATATTGATATATACATGTATAAACCTACATATCTATATCGAAGTATATAAGTATGTGTGTCTTTATCTGTCACATATTTATCTGTATAAAATCACATTGAATCATCACACTAGACTGTAAAACACGGTTCCCTCTCATCTTATAGATGAGGCTCAGTAAGGTTAGAGTTCCTTCTCAGGGTCACACTGATGTAAAGGTCAGAGGCAAGATTTGAACCCAGGCACAGTTCCCCAGGACAGTGCTCATTCTACTATTTCTGCAAGTTATACTAGTGAGCTCCCTGGCAGGGTGGGAAAGTGGGAAGTAAGAGGGAATGGGATTCGCTGGTATTGTTAAGAATGATCCAGCAAAGACTAACAAAAAAGGAGCAAAATACCATGAAGCCAGAAAGGGGAGGGAGGTTCTGACTTGGAAAATAGTGGGAGGGGGTCAAGGATTTGAAATTTTCTTTGAAAATTTCTAGGATGTTAAGACAAGGAGGGTGATGGAGTTGGAGACTCTTTTTTGGATTCCATTGGGAAAGCATGGTTAAGCCTTTCCTTGTGAGCTTCTACTTTAAGGTGGTGTTGGTCTTTCCTAGATGACAGGTATTCTCTTATTCCTAGTTAAGTTTCTGGGGCCCGTCACAGTGGGGCACACAGTAGGTCCTCCATGCATTTTAAATTAAATTGAATAATTCAGATGTGTAAACACACCCAACAAATGGGAAGGGCTCCATGAACATTGTTATTGCTACTGTTTTTTCTCTCAAGTAGGCTTATGACTCAAAAATCAAGAAACCCTGGGAGGGAGGGGATCAGGTGGTTTATTTACCTTTAAAACAGGCAATTTCCCGGGCTATAAGGTATATATAATTAGAGAAAAGAAAATCCCTTTTTCAATAATAAAACTCTTGACAAGGAATTTGATAAATACACGGAGGATCATTTAATGAGCCGAAACCACAGCCTTCTCAATTTTACTTCCTCTGACTCAAGGGAAGAGCTGTATTGTTTCCTTTCCTCTCAAAGACCTTCATATTAACATTCCAACTCACCCAGCATCACCTGAGTCAGCACATCATCAGGAGTGACAGTCTAGTCAGTGAACAAGCAAAATGGTTTATTTATGAGCCTCTTTCCCAACTGGGATCCTGGGAAAAGTACTGTTCTCAGAAGCAAATAAAGGTCAAGATGCTTTAATACATACTCAGTGGAAAGTCTAATGATGGTTCTTTTGTGATGGGTGGGACTACAATCTATGAACTATTCCTGGAAGTTGGTATAAAATTCTAGGGGGCAATGCACCATAGCGAACCCCTCCCTTCAGCAACCTTATTATCTTCTGTCTCCATTGTAGATGACACTGTTGCTATATGGACTGCCACAATATCTTCTCAGCCCATCCTATGCCCTCAGGACAGATCTATGTGTCTGAATCACGATTCAAAAAACCTCAGCTCCTCTCTCATAAAGCTTAAAGCACCAAATTAAAAGCTATCATTTATTGATTGCTTACCGATTTTCATTATCATTTCTGTCTGTTTTGCTTAAACTCTAGGCTTAAACAATTCAAAAGCTCTTTTGAATTCCATATGCCCAATACAAAGTAGGCATCAAAAATATTGGTTGAATTAATAAATTACAGTTGATCCTTGAATGAAGCAGAGGTTAGAGGCATCAATCTCCCCATCCCCAACCCCCAAAGTCGAAAATTCATGTATAACTTTTGATTCCCCCAAAACTTGAGTACTTAACTACTAAATTACTACTTAACTAAGTCATGTGCTTTCCTTTGGGTCGCACTCCCTGGCTGTGCTCTTGGGTTGCAACTCCTCGCTGCTCGGGGGGCAGGGAGGTAGGGCACTATTAGCCTACTCGTGGATAGGCTACTCAAGCCTTTGATTAGGTATGTCAGGAATGGGTGACGTCCTTACCCCAAATTTTCCAATATATTTATTGAAAAAAATCCACGTATAAGTGGACCTGTAGAGTTCAAACCATATTGTTCAAGGGTTTGCTGTATATCATTTTTATATTCAACACCACCTTATGTGAGATGTTTTACTTACTTGTTTTAGGAAACTGAGAATGATAATATTTAAATAAATTACCCAAGAATGTATAAGAGAATGCAGGTTTAAAACCCAGGCCTGTCTGATTTCAGAGCTCATTTGTTAAATCAGTATTTAATTCTGGTTCAAAATGTCATTTAAGCAACTGCCCTAAAGAACTCCAAACAACACGTTCAGCCCCTACTCTCCTCGGTCTTTCAGAAGGACCCATGACATGCTATTTTCAACATGCCTCAGATGTTGGTCCCTAACTTATTCAAATCCTACTCATCCTTAAAGTCCCGTCACACCCACCACGTTCTCCAAAAAGGCCATCCAGATGGTTTCTATGACAGATTCTCCTTTGAATTCCTGCCACAAACTCACCCCAGACTCATACTTCAATGCAAGCAATTTGCATGTTAAATTGTTTGTAAAGGAGTGAGGGCATTATTGAATTTTTCTGTTCCTCACAGGATCTGATCACGTTAAATTTGGTGTCAACTCTTCCCAACTTCTAGTTTCTCCCATCAGCAGGAGTGAAGGGGGTATTTACTAGAAAAATAAGTTCTCCAGTTTGAGAGAATGTTGCAAGCCAGAGAACAGTTTGGACCAGTACCAATGAGCAAAAGTTCCTCGTTGCCTGGATGGGGACCGAGAAAAGGAGTTTTTTTTTCTTGTGCTTCTGGGCATGACTCTCAGCCTTTCCTAATTTTTGAAATCAAGCTTCTGGGAACATGAAGTGCACACGTGACTCCCCAACCCCTCCCTCCCCCCACATAGACTCACACACCCGTCCCACGAACTTTACCACACCCAGCCTTGTGAGCAAGAATCTGAAAGTGGGGGATGACATAA
>NW_007726629.1:291711-295165 GCF_000696425.1 Galeopterus variegatus | reverse complement strand
CTCCCCAACCCCTCCCTCCCCCCACATAGACTCACACACCCGTCCCACGAACTTTACCACACCCAGCCTTGTGAGCAAGAATCTGAAAGTGGGGGATGACATAAAAAAATGCAGAGTGGAACTGCATCAGTAGTTTTTAGTATGTTTTAGTATGGTTTTTGTGCTACTGAAAAACAAGCCATTTTTACAGAGAGTTCTTAGGGGATATTTCTGGTGCATTGATTTGGAAATCATCAAATAGAATCCTAAATGCCAAGGCCTGAAAACCTATCCTCACTGTTCTTTCCTTCCCTTTTAAAGCTGGCAGAACTGCAAGCTGACATAATACAAGGCATTTTTAGCTGTGTATATTGATTTTTTTGTCCTTGGAAGCTACTATATACTATTATAACTCCAAAACAACAAAGCAAAAAGCCAGCTGCAGCAAAATCTCATTTAAGGCAGCAGCATAATGATAATGACATTAAAATAATATGTTAGGAAGTCTAAAGTTCCAATACTTGGATATTCTGGCATAAAGAATCTGTCTTGAATACTTTCTCTCTGCATCATGCCTTTTGACTGAGTGTTTTATGGCAAAACTATTAGACGGAAATTTTAAGATGCAGTACACTTACATGCTGGCAAAGCAATAAACCATACAAGAGAGGGACAGTCAATATTGATAACAGCCACTGGAAAAACAATCAGAAAATGCTGAAAATGGGTATCTTCATTATAAAATGTTTTGCTATCCAAATTTTCTATCTCCATCAATAACATTGTCCATGAACTGAAGTGATCTGTCTTAAACCCTTGCCCCTCCCTGCCTGTGCAGGACCAGGACTAGCTAGATTTTATGACTTTACTTGTTCAACTGAAAGTATTGAGTGCTGACAACCTCTTCTCTTTTTTCTATAGACTACATTCACTGACAGAGCTTTCTTTATGTCCTGCCTGGAATAATGTAACATCCTCTATCTGGCTTTCCCTTTATTGCCTTTTTATGTAGGATGAATTATTCTCTTTTCTTTCTTGAGTTTCTGCCTGGCCCATAAACTCAACTCTTTGCATTGTTCTTTTGGAATTGGCCTTTTTCTCCATTCCTGCTCTTATCCACAAGAGGAAGAGTTATTTAGAGGGTTTCTGAAATTGGTAAGTTATGAAGGCTTCTTTCCTCCTTTATTTTTCAGAGTAGCTTGCTAGACTCATACATTCTCAGTTCCTGCATGCACTAGTTTAACTTGCTATGGGGAGGCCAGAGTTTCCATGGAGATGTCTATTCTTCAGGAATTATATTAGAAGCCTGGCTTCTGGCAATAGCTTAATCTGTAGTCTCCTACCCAGCTTTATTAATAGTAAACAGGGAAATTTGATCTCCTTCTTCTTGACTCCTGGATCAGTCTCTTAATATAAACTCACATTGAATTATCACACTAGCTTGCGAAACACTGTTCCCTCTTATTTTATAGATGAGACTCGGAGAGGTTAAAGATCTTTTACAGGGTCACACAGATGTACAGGTCAGAGGCAAGATTTGAACCCAGGCACGGTTCCCCAGGACAGTGCTCATTCTGTTTCTGCAAGTTATAATAGTGAGCTCCCTGGCAGCGTGAGAAAGTGGAAAGTAAGAGGGAATGGGATTGGCTGGTATTGACAAGCAGATGTACAGGTCAGAGGCAAGATTTGAACCCAGGCACGGTTCCCCAGGACAGTGCTCATTATGTTTCTGCAAGTTATAATAGTGAGCTCCCTGGCAGCGTGAGAAAGTGGAAAGTAAGAGGGAATGGGATTGGCTGGTATTGACAAAAGTGATCCAGCAAAGACTAACAAAAAGGAGCAAAATACCATGAAGCCAGAAAGAGGAGAGAGGTCCTGACTTGGAAAATAAGAGTAGGAAGTCAAGGATTTGAAACTTTCCTTGAGAATTTCCAGGATGTTAAGAGACGGAGGACAACGTAGGAGAAGAGAAGGCTCAGGTCAGACTCCTATTTGGATTCCATTGGGAAAGCATGGTTAAGCCTTTCCTGCGAGCTTCTCCTTCACGAAGGTGTTGGTCTTTCCTAGACGACAGGTATTCTCTTATTCCTAGTCAAGTTTCTGGGGCCTGTCACAGTGGGGCACATAGTAAGTCTTCCACGAATTGTTAATTAAATTGAATAATTCAAGTGTGTTAAGTTTACCCAGTAAACGGTAAGTGCTGCAGCAAATGGTAAGAGCTTCATAAACATTGTTATTGCTATTGCTAAGAATCAGGTAGGTAAAGCCAGAAAGCCATCCCCAAAGGCTTCTTTTTCAGAGCTCCATTTTGATCACATGACCTGCACAAATCTCCCAGTTACTCTGTATACTAGAATCTTATATTTAGATGCGAAGTTTGGAGCTATCTTGGACAACATCCCATTTGGTAGAGACAGCCCCAAATCAATGAAAGACAATGATCTAAATTCCCACATCAGTAAATTCAATGGTTAGGATGTTATAGTTTTTTCTTTTGTTTTTTCCAAAATTTTTTGACAAATAAAAATTGTATATATTTATGGTGAATGACATAATATTCTAAAATATGTATACATTGTGCAATGACTAAATCCAGCTAATTGACATAAGCATTACCCTGCATGCTTATAATTATTTTGTGGCGAGAACACTTAAAATCCACACACTTAACAATTTTTAAGTATATAATACATTGTTATTAACTATAGTCATCTTGTTATACAATGGATCTTTTGAACTTATTCCTCCTTACTGGAATTTTATATCCTTTGGCCAACATTTTCCCAATACCTCCACCCCGTGGTCCCTGCTAATGACCATTCAACTCTCTGCTTTTATGAGTTCAACTTTTAAAAAATTCCACATGTAAGTTAGATTATGTGGTATTTGTCTTTCTGTGCCTGGTTTATTTCATTTAATATAAATGTCCTACAGATTTGTCCATGTTGTCACAAATAGCAGGATTTTCTTTTCTTTTTTTTTAAAGGCTGAAGAGTTTTCATTGTGTGTACATGAGTATACCACATTTTCTTTATCTATCCATCTATTGATGAATTTAGACTCTTACCTCACACCATATACAAAAATCTACTCAAAATGGATTTAAGACTTAAATGGAAGACCTGAAACTATAAAACTACTAGAAGAAAACATAGAGGAAAAGTTCCATGATATTGGTCTGGATAATGACCTTTTGATAGGACCCCAAAACACACACACAACAAAAGCAAAAATTGACAAATGGGATTTCATCAAACTAAAAAGCTTCTGCACAGCAAAAGTAACAATTAATAGTGAGAAGGCAACCTACAAGATGAGAGAAAATATTTGCCAACCATACATCTGATGGGAGGTTAATATCCAAAATATATAATGAACTCGGAGATTAAGATGGCGACGGGTCTGGAGCGGCTGTGCCAGGAGACAGCACAATCCTGAGAGCTGTGCGCTGTGATACCAGAGTATTAATTGCATT
>NW_007726629.1:279725-286648 GCF_000696425.1 Galeopterus variegatus | reverse complement strand
TTTTGGTGATGGGACACAATAACTAACTACATTGTATATTGACAAAATAAAAAAAAAAATATATAATGAACTCAAACAACTAAACAATAAGAAAATATATAACCCAATTAAAAAATGGGTAAAGGACCTGAATAGACATTTCTCAAAAGAAGACATATAAATGATATAATGAACTCAAACAACTAAACAATAAGAAAATATATCACCCAATTAAAAAATGGGTAAAGGACCTGAATAGACATTTCTCAAAAGAAGACATATAAATGGTCAACAGATACATAAAAAGTGCTCAACATCACTAATCATCAGAGCAATGCAAATTAAATCCTTAATGAGATATCACCTCACATCTATTAGAAAGGCTATTATCAAAAAGGGGACAGAGTGACAAGTGTTGCTGAGGATGTGGAGAAACGGGAACACGTTGATGGAAATGTAAATTAGTGACACTGTTATGAAAAATGGTATGAAGAGTCAACAAAAAATTAAAAATAGAACTACCATATGATCCAGCAATCCCACTACTGGGTGTACATTCAAAGGAAATGAAACCAGTATGTTGAAGAGATATCTGCACTTCCTGTTCATTGCAGCATTATTCATAACAGCCAAGATATGGAATCAGTCATAGCTTTTATTTTTCCCTGTTGTGATTGGTAGAGTAGGTTTCCACATTCTGATTTGACACTTCTCTCTGTATATCACTCATTAGTCCTGGTTAAGGTGTTTGGAGGAATACAGATGGTGCTCCTGCTTCAAAAGTTAAGTAATGTGGGCGAGTTTATAAGGTTGGTAGTTGGTGTGGGAATTCAATCTGGTTCTGGCTGGATCCCGTGTTTATAGTCTTAACCACTATGCTGACCCTTGTGTTGTCTAATCTCTGAGTATGGGTTTTATTATACAGAAACTTCATGAAGGCAGAAATCATTCACTAGTGAGCTTTGTCTCCCCATGATGTCTAGTGCAAAACCAATACGTAGGATTTAGGAAAAATTGGGTAAGTGGGTGGATTTAACTCTGTTCCATTTTTTTGTGTGTGAAGATTTAAACCACATTCCAAACCTGTCCAGATGTGTCTGCACATTGATTCTGTCATTTTCCCTTTCTTCCAGTTTCAAACTGTCTGAAATTTGATAAAGAGCTATCGACACGTCACAGAGTGGAGAGGCATTATAACACAGCGACTTGGTGCGTGAATTCTGAAGGCAGATTGCCTAGGTTTAAAATCTGGCTCCTCTAATTCTTGCTGTGGTACCTTGGGCATTAACTTAATTTATCTGCTAATAGGAAGAAAATAGTATCTTCATGGGGATAGTGTAACAGCTATTACCTATTTTATATAATATACACTTTTCTAACACATTCATAAATCTATAAGGAGAGACTCTGTCACATATATTGCTGATATTAAGGCAATATTGTTCAACCCTTTGTTTGTTTAAATATTCTTAACTTATTAAACTGGGAAATAAAGGCATAAGTTTCTCACAGTGAACTTATGCAGGCCTTTTGAGATCTCTCTTGGTTTGATGTATTGGAACCATGTATATTTTATATAAGCTGCTGCAGTCTTCTTCCTGGCTTTGATAAAGAATCTCGTCAGTTTGTTGGTTCTGTAATCTAGTTTACTTTTTTCCACTTTTCAGTAATTGGAGTAACACTCTCCATTTCCACTGTTTTGGTACGTTTTCATTCCATGTGATTCTACAAGGTGACTTGCACTTCCTCTGTACTCACATCAGCAAGATCTTTTGGTATGTTGAGAGTAGTTTGTCTGCATCTGGAAACTTGAAAAAATATTAGGAAGCTGGGGCTTGCTCCTTAACTATCACCTCACATATTGTAGATTTCAGTTCTCTGCTAACTGCATCTGTTCAATGCCTTTCACTTTGAAAATCATTCACTTTGATTTAAACAACAGGTGCATAAGAAATAAGCAGCTCTAGTTTTCTCTGCCTTCTGTTAACATACCACCTGCCACAAGCTTTGGTCTACTCTTTCCTGTCATATAGAACTACTGATCAGGAAGTTACCCTGAAGAAATCTATTCCATGTTTACCTATCACTATACCATTCTAAGAAAGCACTGTTTTAATGATATTGGTGATATACATATTAATTTCACTTCTGAAGATCTCTAGAGAAGAAGTTGTCCCATCTTTTTTACTAATGTATTTCAAAATTTAGCAACTCAAACTCTTAGGGAATATTTTATTACATCTCTGCTGTCCCTCTTGTTTCCAGTGGGAATATGAGGCTCAACTATAATGGTGGGGCACATAAGAAGACTCATATAATTTATTTCACAAACCTGGGCACTTTTCAAAGTGAAAGGGGCATTATTACCATTGCACCTATATAGCAGTTTAAAGATCTTTTGAGAAAATGAAAAGTATGCTAACCTTAGGCATATGTAGTCAGACTGGCTTATACCAGAGAAAAATCTGGGTGCAATAAAGTAGAGGCCCAAAGACAATTGATTAAGATCACTAGCTTAGAATCACAAATGACTGATTCATACATATGAAACATCAGTGTTTTATGCAGATGTTATTGATTGTCTACTATATGCCAAGCTCAGTTCTAGGTACTAAGTCTACAGAAACCCTATTGAAAAGAAACCTCACTGTCTCTCAGAGGACACTGGATATGCTATCTCTTTGTCTTCAGGTGTTGAAACCCAGTGGGGGATTACAGAGCTGAAGCTGAACTTGGTTCCCCTAATTCCCAGGTTCTGCTGTCACAGGTATTTCTACCCAGGTACTTCATAATCGAACACAAAAATGATGCAGAGACACACCTCTGCCTGATCTGTTGTTCTCTGCAATAGGGACATTTCTTTTTTTTCTCCAAAGTATTGGTTTGGTGATTAACAAAATCATAAGATATGTTGCATGTGTATGTTCAAGGGGGTTTGGGGTTTGGAAGTCAGTTATAATTTTGTCTCCCATTGCCAGGTTAGGACATAATCCTGTGTCTTCATTAGAGTCAGGCTGATCTGGGTTTAAAGGCAAGCTCTGCTATATACCAACTCTGTGGTCTTGAACAGTGATGCCATCTCTCTAATCCTCAGCCTCTTCTTCTGAAAAATGGGGACAATAATGACTCCATTGTAATATAGTCCACTAAGCACATGTGCTCAGGACAAAAACCTGATTTTGTCAGAAAATAGTAGCTATGATTGTCATTATTAGACCTGTTCTGGTTATTTTTTCTTCTTGTCATCCTGATATAGCCCTCCAGAACTCACAAATCTATAGACTCCAACACTTTCAGAGCTTCCTGGGATCATAATCCAGCCCTGTTATTTTACATATGGGGAAACTGAAGAAGAGAAGGGTTCACGTCTTCCCCTAGGTCACAGAGCTAGTTAAATTACTGAGCTGGGCTAGAAAACAGGTGTCCTGACTGCTAATCCAGTGGTCATTTCGACTTCACCCAAGGCCCCTAAAAGGAGCTTTTATTGCCTAAAAGTTTAACCCCCAAATGAAGCATTGCCTTACTGACAGACACCCGATGAGGACTGCAGTGGCTTTTGCTGGTTCAACAGCCATCTCCAACTAAATGCCTTGAATGCTTTAATTGTATTAATCCAGACAGGACCGTGTCCAATACTAAAATACCAGGTGTAAAACCTCTTTCATCTACTACTCAGAACCATCCATGAGTAAAAATGAGAATGCATGTATTCCCACAGCAGAGACAGGAAATTACACTCCACCGTGGCTATGAGATTACATCTTTTGTATTAATAAAATTGCCCACGGAGCTATGATTCTCTGTTACAGTCTTACAGCCGTCTTCTCCCACCCCTTCCCCTACCTTCCTCACTCTGGAGAAGGCATGCAATAAAAACTTCTAATTATTTTTCATATATTTTTATTCTTTTAGCAATTTCTATAATAAAAAGATAGTTCAGTGGGAGAAGTGGTTGCCATGGAAACTGACCAAGGATAAACAGTCTCTTACAGCATGGCGTGAGGCAGGAAAGACAGTAGCAGACCACAACTCGCAGGGATGTGAAGCTAGCTGTGGGTCATGTTGCTCTCCCAGCTCTAGCTGCCTGGCTCTTTGGCCCTTACAGGAGCATTGTACATTGGCTCATTTTAAGTGACCCTGGAGGTATGAGGGGAGGGTGTTATGACATATCCTTGGATGTACCTGACACAAACAGCAGATTCCTGGATCCACAGACACTGGAAAGTTACAAAGAAATACACTTTTCACTGACCTTAAGAAGATGTGCCCTGGGCAGGGAGCTGAGCAACCCAGCTTGTTGGCTCAAGCATACTACTAACCACCCACGTGGCAAGGGACAATCAGAGGCTGGCACATTACATTCATAAGCTCTGTCTCTTGCTCTGTTTCAAGGTCAACCTTCCTTGGTTTAAGTCCTATTTCTTGCTCTTAGTACAAAATTTAAGGCAAATTATTTAGCTTCTCTGATTTTCAGTTTTCTCAGCTACAAAATGCAAAGTGATGATGATGATAAACCTTTTTCAACATTTTTTATATTTAAAAATATGTACCATTTAATACACTGTCTGGCAACTTGGTATGCTCTCATAAAATGTTAGTCATTGCTATTGCTTATAAATGCAGTGATTTTTGGCAAGTGACATGAAATAATCTTATGTGTTTTATAAAAAAACTATTATTTTTTGATAAATCTTACTTCGTAGTAGCATAACTTTTATGTATGCTTAAACTCCTGGCCACCCTGCAAGATAGGTATCAATACTATGTATACATATACACACATACACACAAGTATAAAGCCTAAGAAACGTTATACAATGCACCTTCAAATAAGCTCCTTGTGTAAGTGCATTATAAAATTGTAACATCATCATTATTATTATTATTATTTTAATTAATGTCTGCTGTCCTGGTACTCAGGAACTAAACAAGCAAACAAAAATAAGTATTTAGTCAACATGGGAAAAGCTTAATGGGGATCATACCATCATATATGTTCCATGTTACAATGTGGAAAATAGAGTGGATAAGATGGTGATTTTCATTTTCTGAGGAATTTATTCTGTGTCTCAGGTTTCGCTTAATGGGGATCATACCATCATATATGTTCCATGTTACAATGTGGATAATAGAGTGGATAAGATGGTGATTTTCATTTTCTGAGGAATTTATTCTGTGTCTCAGGTTTCCTCCATCAGTGCTTAGTCAGGTATGTGTCTGTTGACACAGGCTCATGGTACCCAGTGCCCTTTCTGAAGTACCTTTCTTGTATCATTTTCTGCACTTTTCTACACATATTTATGCTCTTAGGATTTTGTTTTCTCCTAATTAATGTGCTTTCACTTTTACATGACTCCATGCAGTCCCATGGCACGAAGTGTCCCTCCTCTTCCCTGCCATCCCTATTCCTGTCATCTTCTTGGATGCACGCTAGCAATCCTTTAAACCATCATAGTATGGTGCAGAGGGGAAGCACCATGACCAGGTGGAAAAGCAGGGAGTTTTTATTCACAGAGATCTAGATTTGAATTCTGCCTCCATAGCTCATAAACTACTCACAAGTGCTTATAAACTCTACTGTGTGACCTTTAGTAATTTAACTTAATGTCTCTGAGCCTCAGTTTCATCTCTAAAGTGCAAATACATATAACTATCCACACAGTTGTCTGGATCAAAGAATACAGCATATATAAAGGGTCTGACTCTTAGCAAGCCCTCAGTAAATAACACTTCCTTTTCCACCCTGATGTGCTCACTTCAGTATTGTGGGCCTCAGTTTCCTTGGTAAATTTGGGAAAATTGATTTCTGAGGCAACTTTAAACTTTTTATTTCTTCTGATTTGAAATGTTTAAACTTGTAAGAACAACTGTAGGTCCACCAATTGATATTTTCATCTGAGGTGAACCAAAAGTTTCTGCAGAAATTAAACCTATTCTTAATCCTTCTCAAAGAAATACAAAGTAGAATGGTGGTTATCAGGGGCTGGAAAGGTGGGAGTGGGGGAATTGGTGAGATGTCGGTTAAAGAATGCAAAATCTCAGCTAGATAAGAGAAATAAATTTAAGAGATCAATTGTGGTGACTGTATTTTAAAATAAAAAGAAATTAAACCTCACCACAAAAGCAAAAGTATAGATTCACTCAGATTAAGAAGATCCCCTGGCCCAAGCTCATCACTGCTTGGGTCACTGTGTTTCCTGTTACTAAGGTTACAAGAGATTGTTTACTCAAGGAGCACATCTTTAACTATTTAAAAAAATAAGACACAGGGACAGATTGTGCTCCACTTAGAAAAAGAAAAACCCACAAATACATCTGGGGAGGCTGAATATGATAAACCCTCTAATTTCAAGAGTAAGATGGTCAAAGAGCTCAGTGAAGAGATGACTTAATTTTATATTTGGTTTAAAGATGAAAATCTCCACTTTTCTTCATCTGCTAAGGAGCACAATGCAGCAATGTGGATTTATGAGAGACGTCAGCAAAATATATGCAATTTGTTCTACTGTTGAGTCATGTGTATATTTAAGAAGTCCTTGAAACAGAAAGAAAAGAGCATTTACTAGCTACCTATTAGAAGCTCCCAGATTTATATGTAGAAATTGGCAGCCCCGGAAGAGAGTGGCTTGCCCACATTAAGGATATCAGAGCTGGAATGAGATCCAAGGTCTAAGACTCCTTCAATGATATTCCCCTTTTACGTATTTCATACTGAAAGTAACTCCACTAGAAATGATATACCATAAACACATTGTGTATAGAGATCCTATGGGCCCAGCAGATTAAGAGGTAGATGTTCCTAATACAGTCAATTGCACTAAATCACTGCGGAAGCCAACTCAGCATTTCCACCCAGTACCTTACATCTGTATTTAGTTTATGATTTAAATTAGATTTTTTTTATGTTGGTCATCATGGGGTGGTCACATGTAGGTACACTACTA
>NW_007726629.1:277217-277765 GCF_000696425.1 Galeopterus variegatus | reverse complement strand
CAGCTATCTCACAACCAGGTATATACCCAAAGGAAATGAAATCAATATATCAAAAAGACACTTGCACTCCCATGTTTGTCACAGCATTATTCATAAAAGCCAAGAGATGGAATCAACCTAAATGTCCACCAATGGATGAATGGATAAAAACATTGTGCTATGCATATACAATGGAATACTATTCAGCTATTAAAAAAATGTTAACCTATCATTTGCAGCAACATGGATGGAACTGGAAACAATCATGTTAAGTCAGTCAGGCACAAAAGGACAAATTCTGCATGATCTCACTCATACATAGAATCTAAAATTAAAAACCGATTGTCATAGAAGTAGGGGGTAGAATAATGCTTAGCAGAGGGTGGAGGGTCTGGGGTGGGAGGAGGAGGAAAAAGTGTGGATTAATGAGTACAAAACTGTGCTATCTACCCTAAGTGAATCATTGTGCAGTATATGCATGTATTGAAAGAATACACTGTACCCCAGAAAAAAAAAATGTTAAAATATTTTGAATTTAAAATAAGTAAATAAATAAATATTTTATTTTA
>NW_007726629.1:272355-276783 GCF_000696425.1 Galeopterus variegatus | reverse complement strand
CAAAAAAAAAAAAAAAAAAAAAAAAAAGGAAACAGAAAACCCAAAACAAAAAACAGCCATAGGAAAAAAAAAACCATTATGTGTAGGAAAAGTGTGATTAGAATTAACGCAGACTACTCATCAGAAACCATGGATGTGAAAAGATACTGGAATAAAGCCATATTCAGATAAAGGAAAACCAAAGGAGTTTGTCCCCAGCAAATCTGCACTACAAGAAATACTAAAGGAAGCTCCTTAGGCTGAAAGTATCAGATGGAAACTTGGATCTTCAAAAAGGAATAAAGAGCATTAGAAGTAGTAAATATTTGAGTTAAAATTAATGACAATTTCCCGTTTAAATTAATTAATGTACTCATTATGTAAAGCAAATTTATAACATTATTTTGTTGGAATTATAATATATGTATACATAATGACAACTGTAACATCTAGAACAAAACTGGAGTGGTAAATGGACCTATATGGCTGAAAGATTTCTGTATCATGTCAAGTGGCACTATATCAACACTTGGTAAAATGTGATATGTTAAAGATATATATATATATACACACACACACTAATCCCTAGAGCAATTACAAATAAATAATGTAAAGAGGTAAAGTTAAAAATCCAATAGGTGCATTAAAATGAAATTCAAAAAAACATTCATTGATTTCAAAGCATATAGGAAAGAAAAGCAACAACAAAAAGATGGAGCAGAAAGAAAACAACTGGTAGACTGAACTCAATCATATCAATGATTACATTACATGTTAATAGTTTAAATACTCCAATAAAAAGGTCAAGACATTCTAAATGGAGGAAAATGGAAGATTCCACTATACACTGTCTACAGGACAATCACTTTTTAAAAAATGGTACAGATGGGCTGAAAGTAAATAACATAAAAAAAATATATGGTAGGCAATCACTAAGACTGTTGCCCAAGATCCTTGTCTCCTGGTATTTAGGAACTCATGTAATCTCTCCCCCCACCCCCGCCCTGAGTGTGGGCTGGAGTTACTGACTTGCTTCTGATAAGTAGAATATGGCAGAAATGATGGGATGCCACTTCCATGATTAGATTATAAGAAATCTGTGGCTTCCATCATGGGTTATTTCTCTCTTTCTGTCTCCTCTCTCTCTTCACTTGTTCTGAAGGAAGCCAGGTGCCTATCATATTTTGAGGATACCCAGACAAAGCTGTAGAAAGTTCACGTGGTGAAAATCTGAGGCTTTCAGTTCAATAGGCCTTGAGGAATTGAGACCTACTTGAGTGAGTTTAGATTTTCCAGCCTAAGTAGAGCCTTGAGATGACAGCAGCCTTGGCCAACAAGTTTGCTGCAACCTCATGAGAGACTCTGAAGCAGAATCACTCAGCTAAGCTACTTTGTACTTCCTGACCCACAGAGCTACAAGGTAATTCTTGGTTGTTTTAAGCTGTTTGATCTTGTAGTAATTTGCTTACAATGATTTATAGTCATTTAAAAATAAGCATAAAAAGGCTGGAGTTTACATATAACTACGTATAAATAAAAACAATATGTAAACTAGAAAAAAGTTATAAAATACATAAAATCAACAAGCGATTATAACAGATATAAGGAAAATCATTTCATAATGATAAACGGGTTGATTCATCAGAAGACCATAATCACATCTATACCCCAAATAACAATCTCAAAATATCTGAAGCAAATATTGATGGCATTGCAGGGGGAAATAAACAGTTCTATAATCAAAGAATATATTGATAGCCTACTCTCAGCAATTGATAGAAAAAAAATAGTAAATGCACAGATGATCTGAACAGCATAACCTACCACCAGGAGCTCACTGAGACCTATAGAACACTATGCCTTATCTAGGTGTACGATATATGTTTATCGAGAAAGAACATATGCTTGACCACAAAACACGTCTCCATAAATGTGAAAAAAAATGCAGTATGTTCTTTGAGTACAATGTAATATGGTTTGAAGTAAATAACAAAAAGATATCTAAAAAAACCCAAATATTTGGAAATTAAACAAACAATTCTAAATAATCCATTAATCAAAGTAGAAAGCAGAAGGGAAATTTAAAAAAATATTTTGTACATAATTATATAAAAAAAAACCATACTAAAGTATATGGGATGAAAATGAAACAAAGAAAAGTGACAAATTTATAGATTTAAGTAAACATTTTAGAAAAGTAAACAGTCTAAAACAATGAGCTGAGCTTCCACCCAAAGAAATTAGGAAAAATAAAATAAAAAAGAAACAAAGTAAACTTTAAGTCAAAGGAAATAAACAATAAAAATAAGAACAGAAATGAATGAAATAGGAAACAACCAAATAATAAACAAAAATGATGTTTTGAAGAAATCACTAAAATTGATAAAAGCTTAGCTAAACTGATAAAGAAATAAGATAAAAGTTGTAGGAATGAAAGAGAGATTATTACCAAGATTCTAGGGAGATTATTATTAACAACTTTATATCAATAAATTTGACAACAAAGATGAAATAACTGATACATTGGAAAATACAATTAATCAAAAATGACAAAAATTAAAACAGAAAACCTGAGTAACCTTATATTTGTTTAAAAAAATACACACAAAACTTTGAGCTCAGAAGATGTTTTATTTCTTAATTATCTCAAACACTTCAGAAAGAAGCAACATAAATTTTATTCAAATTCTTCCAGAATATAGAAGAGGCAGGAACACTTCTAACTTGTTTTATGAAACCAGCATAACCTTAATACTAAAAGAAGATTTTTAAAAATTACAAAAGTTACAGACCAATATTCCCCATGGTCATGAATGTACAAATATTTTTAAAATATTAGCAAATTGATTTCAGAAATCTGTAAAAAGAATTATACATCATGATCAGCAAGGTTTATCTTAAGATTGCAAACTTGATTTAACATTTTAAACTCAATCAATACAGTTTATACAACAGAATAAACGAGAAAAATGTGATAATTTCAACAGATGTGTAAATAACATTTGGCAAAATTCAACAATACATTCATGATAAAAGCTCTCAGTAATCCAGGAATAGAAAGGAACTTCCTCCATCTGATAAAAAGTCACTCTAGAAAAATATACATTTACCGCTATTCTTAAGAGTGAAATGATAAATATTTTCTTCCTGAGATTGGGAACAAACAAAGGTGTCTACTTTTACCACTACTATTTAACATTATATTAGAGGTTCTAGCCATTATAAAAAGGCAAAAAGGCAAAAAAAAAAAAAAAAAAAAAAAAAAAAAAAAAACATGGAAAAAAAAAAAAAAAAAAAAAAAAAAGAAAAGAAAAGAAAAGAAAATGTACAAAGATGAAAAAAAAAAAAGTACAACTTTTTGTTTTCAGATGAGCTAATGCTTATGTTGAAAACATCATGGCCTCTATAAAAGCAACTATGAGAAGCAATCAGTGAATTGATAGCAAGTTCACATGATATAAAGTTTCTTTACAAACCTCAGTTGTATTTTTATGTACTAGCAGAAAGTATTTGGAGCATAAATCAAAACATCAATCCCATGTAGAGTAGCATAACCTGTTTGATTCTATCGTTCTTAAAATTATTAGGAACAAATATCTTACAGCCCTGAAATATGGCCCCTGAAGTACCTCAGTGTGTTTCTTGTCTGTAGCATTTCCTTTCAGTTTAACACAAGTGCAAGTTTTTAGCAACAGCACTGCCATACCATGCCAGGGGCTATCTGTACTCCACTTATCACTGACGATGCAATCCTGTTTCTCAGCCAATCAGTGTGTAATCCAGCCCTAATATCCTATTTTGGTATCTGCTTTCTCAAACCATTCCTGGAACACAGTCAGGCCATGTTTCATGGGGAACAAATGCTAAGGTGGTATTTGCTGCCAGGCAGTTGACTGGGAAGTGTGCTCAGGAATAACATCTGCGAGAGAATAAGGGAAGCATGAGCAGGCAGGGGGAGAGGTTGAATTTTGATGTAGCTACAATAGAGGCCTCAGTTGACCCACACAGGGAACTCTGAAGTGAGGATGGCCTTTCAGCAGTGTCCCAAATTGGGGCACGGAGGCCAGGAGTTTGCACCTGTGAATTGACCAGTGTGAGATGACACTAAAGAAAATAGGTCACCTTATGCAAAGCCATTCCTTTCATGCAGAACAATTATTAGGGAGGTACTCAACAGGTGGCTGTCAACAGCCACCACTCCAGAAGCTGGGGGTATCAAACAGAATGGTGGACTACAGAATCTACTACCACCAATTTGTTCTAATTACTCAGTCCAGAGTTATACTAAGAAAACAGCAGTGGACATGAATATTGAAGAGATAAGACTGATAAATGGTAGAAGAAGAGACACTCAAGCTGTTTTTGCAACTGAGGTCTCAACTATTGTAGATTCTTACTCAAATACTTAACAGAACAAAGCGAACTTTTAGGAAAACGCGGAGTCCAGAC
>NW_007726629.1:269575-272081 GCF_000696425.1 Galeopterus variegatus | reverse complement strand
GATTCTTACTCAAATACTTAACAGAACAAAGCGAACTTTTAGGAAAACGCGGAGTCCAGACCAGAGAAAGTACAGAAAGACTGCAAGACTAATAGTGTCTCTTCTTCTGAGTGTAAATGTGTGAAGAAGGAATAAATTGGAGGAAGGTGCTTGTTGTCTTTAAACCTTCGTGCTTTGTTTCTATGCAATACAGGAGACCTTGATGAAGAAAGTAGGGTTTGAAGTTTCTGAATATGGTCAACAATTGTGTTCAAACAATCATGGTTGTCTCAAGTTTTCTCTATAGTTGTCATATAACTCTTAAAGCAAAATTAACTTCAATATTATGTTATTTTGAAAATATAAAATAGATTTTATCACAGTATTTCAGGGTAGAGATCATTAAAACATAAAATAACAGCAGAATGTCAAAACTCCTGAAAGGAAGAAAATTAACATTAATTAGGTAAAAACATAGAGAGAATAAATGTTTAATTTTCTTCTCATTAAAATAAGCACAGAATTGAGAGGAATGGGAAACCACCGATGTATGTTATGCTTGAATATCTTCAACTAAAAGTCTAAGAATAATTCCCAAATATTAAAAATGCTTGGAATTATATTATATTATATGGTGTGGTCACTCTTTAACATAGCAAAGTACAGTATTTGACACTGAATAAAGCTTGGAACCTTCTCAGAATTAGAATTAAGTATTATAGAAGTTTAGAACTTTCTCCCAACCAAAAGATGATTCTTGGAGAATATCATAGTGCCTTCAAATATTAAATGGTTAAATTGCAATAGGCAAGGAGGCTGCTGGAATTAGCATGTGTGAGGGTGTATAATGCCATGTAATGAACTTGCACATTTGTCCCCTTTCTTCGATGGCGCTAGGAATTCAGAGTTCTTAACCCACTTTACAAATGAGGAAACTGAAGCTCAGAGGGTTAAAGATAATAGCCCAAGTTTGTATAGTACAGTAAGGGGGAATCAAATACACATGCCTTTTTCATGTGGGAAACCCTTTTACTGCCNAGTACAGTAAGGGGGAATCAAATACACATGCCTTTTTCATGTGGGAAACCCTTTTACTGCCTTCCATCCCTGTTTGAGCAAGAAACCTAAAAATTAGGAGTAGAGACTACACTTATATGGATTTGGCTTAAAACGAGAGTGGACTTTCTGACAAGCCATGTTGTCTGAGATAAAATTGTTGATCTTACATTTACATTTACAACACAAAGATTAAGTATTTACTATGCTCCACTTTTAATTTTGTGCCTGTCTAAACAGTTCTTAACAATGAAGGCATGGAAATACTTTTCAAATTTCAAAAGTAACCATGCCTATTCCCAGATTACCACAAACACACAAGCATATGAACTTCTGAAGATCCTTTATAATTCTTAAATAATGTGGCCAGAAAATCTCACAGATCTCCCCTTGTCTAAGTCTCAAATCTCATTTAGAATCATTTCTGGAGGACTTCTGGGAAGATAGCAGACTAGAGGTGCCCAGGGTGCATTCCCCCTGCATGAGGAGATCTAAACAGGCCTATGACCACTGCTGCAGCAGTCTCCTGAGGCTGTTGTCTGGCCCCAGAACCATCACCCATCACAGAACAGTTCCCTGGAGAACAGCACACCTGGGGGTGGCCCCATCACTGCAGCGATGGACTCTGCAGATGTGAGAGAGGTGGCTGCAACCACCACTGCCATTGCCACCACCACAAGTTAACCTTGCTGCCATCAAGGACACCACAGATACAAGGGTGGCAACTGCAGCTACCAACACTGCTACTGCGCCCACAAAGTAACCCTGCTGCTGTTACAGACACCACATACTCAAGGGAGACAATTGCAGTCGACAGTGCTATTGCTTCAGACACCTTGCAGATGTAAGGGAGGCAGTTGCAGCCACTGTTACTGCTGCCTCCCCCATGTTGCTGTGGACACTGCAGACATGAGTGAGGGAGTTCCAGTCACCAGTGAAGCTGTCACTCCCACAAAGTCACCCTCCTGACACCAAGGACACCACAGATGCCAGGGAGGCAATTGCAGCTACCAACACTGCTGCTGCTGCAGCAGCAAGATAACCCTATCACCACTGGGACAGTGCAACTAAGCAGGCAGTTGGTGCAACTGTCACTGCTGCGGTCCCTACCACCACCAGTGCCACCAGGCAGCCACCATTGTTATGCAAGCAGCTCTCTGCTATTGGGGCCACCGCTGAGATATGGGCAGTCCACCAAAACCACTGCCACAGCTACCAAGACTGCAAGGGCAACCTGCTACCACAGGAGCAGCCACAGCAGCCACTGCCACTATGTAGGCAGGCCACTGACTACTCAAATGCATTGGCACAAGGAAGATCACCAGCGGTGTCCAGGGAAGGAGAGTAATAGAAGAAGCAACTGCTCTGCCCAGTGACCAGACATTAATGTAGAGATACTAGAAATATGAAAAAACAAGAAAGTGTAAGTCCACCAAAGGAATACAATAATTCTCAAGTACCAGACTCTGTA
>NW_007726629.1:266706-269049 GCF_000696425.1 Galeopterus variegatus | reverse complement strand
CAGTGACCAGACATTAATGTAGAGATACTAGAAATATGAAAAAACAAGAAAGTGTAAGTCCACCAAAGGAATACAATAATTCTCAAGTACCAGACTCTGTACATCAAGAAACCCTTCAAATAGGAATTCTGAGTAAAAATCTTAAGGAAACTCAATGAGATACAGGAAGACACAGTTAAACATAACAATGAACTGAGCAAAACTATCCAGGATATGAAGGAGGAAATTTACAAAGAGATTAGTAGTTTAAAGAAGAATGTAACAGAACTCATGGAACTGAAGGAGTCATTCCATAAAATAAAAAAGACAAAGAGATCTTAAACAGCAGGCTAGAGCAAGCAGAAGAAAGAATTTCTGATTTCAAAGACTATCTCTTTGAAATAACTTAGGTGGACCAAAAAAAAAAAAAAAAAGAATTTAAAGAATTTTTTAAAATGAAGAAAATCTAAGGGAGTTAGCAGACAACCTTAAGCACACAAACATCTGAACAATGGGTATTTTTGAAGGGGAGGAGAAAAGAAAAGGCACTGAGAACATATTCAAAGAAATAATAGTGGAAAATTTCCTAGGTATAGGGAAAGACATGTACCTTTAGATTCAGGAGGCTCAAAGAATCCCAGAAAGATTCAATCCAAAAAGGTCCTCTGTGAGACACATTATAGTCAGGCTGGCAAACTCAAAGACAGAGAGAGAATCCTAAAAACAGCAAGAGAAAAGTGTTAAGTCACCTGTAAGGGAGGCCTCATCAAACTAATAGCAGACTTCTCAACAGAAACTGTACAGACCAGAAGAGAATGGGATGATATATTCAAAATACTAAAAGAAAAAAAGTGACAGCCAAGAATACTATACCCAGCAAGGCTATACTTCAAAAAATGAAGGAGAAATAGTGTATTTCCCAGACAAACAGAAATTGTGGGAGCTCACCACCACACAACCAGACCTTCAAGAAATCTTCAATGGAGTCCTGCATCTGGAATCCAAAAACTGACAATCAAGCATGAATGCACAAGAAAGAACAAAACCCACTGGTAGAACAAAAATTCAAATGAGAAAGAAAAAGAAACTATCTTACCACTTATAACAATGAACCAACACTGAAGATAAACAATAAATGGGAAAAAAAGAAACAAAAGACATTTAAAACATCCTAGTGAAAATTGATAAAATGCCAAGAGTAAGACAATACCTTTCAGTAACAAACCTAAATGAAAATGGATTAAATTACCCCCTCAAAGACACAGACTGATTGATTGGATTAAAAAGCTAGGACCAACTATATGCCATCTACAAGAGACTCCCCTCACCTGTAAAGACACACAGATTAAGTGAAGGGATGGAAAAAGATATACCACACAAATGGAAATCAAAACCAAGCAGGAGTAGCCATTCTTTTAGTGGATAAAATAGACTTCAAACTGAAAATTATAAAAAGACACAAAGAAGGCCACTATGTAATGATAAAGGGATCTATCCATCAGGAAGATGTAACAATCACAAATATATATGGAACCAACATTGGAGCACTCAGATATATAAAGCAAATAATATTAGACCTAAGGAAAGAGATAGACCAAATGCAATAATAGTTGGGAATCTGAACACTTCTCTCTAAACATCAGACAGATCATCTGAGCAACAAATCAACAGTGAGACACAGGATTTAAACCACACTTTAGACCAATTGGACTTGGCAGGTACATATAGAATATTTCTTCCAACAACCACAGAATATACATTCTTCTCATCAATACATGGAACATTTTCCAGGATAGATCACATGTTAGGTCATAAATCAAGTCTCAACAAATTTTAGTAACTTGAAATCATTTCAAGTATCTTTTCAGACCACATTGGATTAAAACTAGAAATTAATGATAAGCAAAACTCTAGAAACTATAAATATATGGAAATTAAACAACATGCTCATGCACGATCTATGGGTCCAAGAGGAAATTAAACAGGAAATCAAAAAACTTCTTGAAACTAATGAAAATAAAGACACATTACACCAAAACCTGTAGGGTACTGTAAAAGCATTTCTTAGAGGTAAGTTTGTTGCAATAAATACTTAAATCAAAAGAATAGAAAAATTTCAAATAAAAAACCTAATGCTACACCTCAAAGAATTAGAAAAACAAGAAAAATCCAATCCCCAAATTAGTAGACAGAAAGAAATAATTAAGATCACAATAGAACTAAATGAAGTAGAGATCCAGAAAATGCTACAAAAGATCAATGAAGCAAAAAGTTGTTTTGAGAAGATAAACAAAATCATTAGTTAGGCTAATCAAAAAAAGAAGAGAGAAGACCCAAATAACAGAAATTAGAAACAAAAAAGGA
>NW_007726629.1:264469-266309 GCF_000696425.1 Galeopterus variegatus | reverse complement strand
TAGGCTAATCAAAAAAAGAAGAGAGAAGACCCAAATAACAGAAATTAGAAACAAAAAAGGAGACCTTAAAACCAATACCACAGAAACACAAAGAATCATTAGGGACTATTATAAACAACAATATGCCAACAAATTTGAAAACCTGAAAGAAATAGATAAATTTCTGAACATGTACAAATTACTAAGATGAAACGAGAAGGCACAGAAAATCTGAATAGACCAATAATAAGCAATGAGCTTGAAGCAGTAATTAGCAGTCTTGCAAGAATGAAAAGCCCAGGACTAGATGGCTTAATGGCTGAAATCTACCAAACCTTTAAAGAGGAATGAATACCAATTATCTTTAATCTATTCCAAAAAATTGGAACAGATACCATTCTCCCAAACTCATTCTATGAGGGCAACCTCAGCCTAATACCAAAACTAGACAAAAATACAACAAAGAACACTATAGGCCAATATCTTTGATGAACATAGACACAAAAACCCAAAACAAGATATTAGCAAACAGAATACTGCAACACATCAAAAAAATTATACACCATGATCAAGTGGGATTCATCCCATCAATGCAAGGATGGTTCAACCTAAGCAAGTCAATAAATGTGATAGGCCACATCAACAAAATCAAGGGCAAAAGCCATATGATTATCTCAATAGATGTA
Organism: Galeopterus variegatus; assembly: GCF_000696425.1. NCBI lineage: Eukaryota > Metazoa > Chordata > Mammalia > Dermoptera > Cynocephalidae > Galeopterus > Galeopterus variegatus. Next base: position 265,644 of record NW_007726629.1, on the reverse strand, counting down.
GAAAAAGCATTTGATAAAATTCAACATCACTTCATGATAAGGACTCTCAGCAAATTAGGTATAGAAGGAAAATATCTCAACACAATGAAAGCCATTTATGACAAAACCACCACCAATATCATCTTGACAGGAACAAGATAAAGATGTCACTTTCTCATCTCCTGTTTAACACAGCATTGGAAGTACTAGCCAGAGCAATCAAGCAAGAAAAAGGAGTAAAGGACATCCATATTAGAAAAGATGAAGTCAAACTATCACTGTTTGCAGATGACATAACCCTGCATATAGAAAAGCCTAAATACTCTACAAAAATACTCTTAGAGTTGATAAATGATTTCAGTAAATTTTTAGTATATAAAATCAACATGCAAAAATCATTATCATTTTTATACTCCAATAACAAATCAGCAGAAAAAGAAATTTAACAAATGGTGCTGGGAAAACTGGACATTCGTATGGAGAAGAATGAAACTAGTCCCATACCTCTCACCATATACCCAANCAAAAATACTCTTAGAGTTGATAAATGATTTCAGTAAATTTTTAGTATATAAAATCAACATGCAAAAATCATTATCATTTTTATACTCCAATAACAAATCAGCAGAAAAAGAAATTTAACAAATGGTGCTGGGAAAACTGGACATTCGTATGGAGAAGAATGAAACTAGTCCCATACCTCTCACCATATACCCAAATCAACTCAAAATGGATTAAAGACTTAAAAATGGACTAAAGAGCTGAAACTATAAAATGGCTAAAAGAAAACATAGGGAAAACACTTCAGGAAGTAGAACTGGGCAAAGACTATGAATTTGACCCCCAAAGCACAGGCAAAAAGGAATAATAAACTAATGGGATTATATCAAACTAAAAAGCTCTGCACAGCAAAAGAAACAATTAACAGAGTGAAAGGAACCTATAAAATAGAAGAAATTATTTGCAAACTATGCATGTGACAAAAGTTTAAAATTCAGAGTATACAAGGAACTCAAACAACAGTAAAAAGCCAAACTTGATTTAAAAATGGGCAAAGGAACTGAATAGGTATTTCTCAAAAGATACACAAATGGACAACAGATACATGAAAAAATGCTAGGCATCACTCAGCATTAGGGAAATGCAAATCAAAACCACATTAAGATGCCATCTCACCCCAGTCAGACTGGCTATTA
>NW_007726629.1:259298-264234 GCF_000696425.1 Galeopterus variegatus | reverse complement strand
AGGGAAATGCAAATCAAAACCACATTAAGATGCCATCTCACCCCAGTCAGACTGGCTATTATCAGAAAAACAGAGAATAGCAAATGCTGGTGAGGATGCATAGAAAGGGGAACCCTCCTACACTGCTGGTGGAACTGTAAATTAGTGCAGCCATTATGGAAAACAGTATGGCGGTTCTTCAAACAACTATAGCTGGAACTTCCATATGACCCAGCACTCCCACTGCTAGGTTTATGCCCAAAAGAATGGAAATCACCATGTCAAAGGGATCCCTGCACTTCCATGTTTATCACTATTTACAATATTTACAATAGCCAAGAGTTGGACCTAACCTAAATGTCCATTATTGGATGACGGGATAAGGAAATGTGGTATATTTATACAATGAAATACTGTTCTGCCATAAAAAAGAATGAAATACGGACATGCACAGCAACATGGATGAAGTTAGAGAAAATTATGTTGTTAAGTGACATAAGCCAGGCACAGTATGGCCTTACTGATAAGTGGGAGCTAAAATAAATAAATAAATAGATAGATAGATAAATAAATAAATAAATAAATAAATAAAGACACACACACACACACACACACACACATACATACATAAGCAAACAAATAAATAAATAAATAAAATTTAAAATAAAAGTAAAGAAAGATACAATAGTAAGTTGAACTTTCAAAAGGAAAGAACACAACTGAGGTTACCAGAGGTGGCAAATGGGATAGATAAATAAATAAATAAATAAAGACACACACACACACACACACACATACATACATAAGCAAACAAATAAATAAATAAATAAAATTTAAAATAAAAGTAAAGAAAGATATAATAGTAAGTTGAACTTTCAAAAGGAAAGAACACAACTGAGGTTACCAGAGGTGGCAAATGGGGAGGGGAAGGGAGGAATTGGTAAAGGGCTATGAAAAAAAAATTACATTGTATAATGCTGAATATGCTAATTATCCTGACTTGATCACTGCATATTGCACACAAGTATAGATATTCAACTCTGTAGCCCACGGTTATGTACAATCAACTATGATTCAATAAAAAAGAATCATTTCTGTGCAGCCTCATTTCCTGACCCCATAGTCCTCTCTCATAGTGTTGCATGTCTTTACACTTCACATTCATCACTATATATGCAATCAATCTCTACCTAGCGACATTTCTGTCAACAACGGATCACATATACCACAGTGATCCTATAAGATTATGGGGACTACGACACATAGCCTAGGTGTACAGTGGGGAATATCATCCAGGTTTGTGTAAGTACATTCTGTGATGTTTGCATGACAATGAAATCACCTAACACATTTCTCAGAAAGTATCCCCATTCTTAAGCAACATATGACTACATAACTGTACTCTTTTACCTAGCCTACCCTTTTACCTGGCCTCTCTGTTCCTGCATTTGACTTCTTTAGTAGATTTTTTGGTGCTCCACATATAACACTGTAACCCCTCAGTCTTACCACTTCTCTGCAAGCTGGTTTTACTTCAAATACCAACTCCAGTTTCTCTTTGTCTTAACAGTTTCTCTGACCTCCAGAGCCTGCTCTGCCCACAGGATTGGCAGGATGGAAATGCTGGAAGTTAACATCAGTCAGTAGCTGTCATGACAGCTGACTCTTGGATATGGTAGACATAGCTGGAGGACACTCATTGCTTAAATGAGATAACTCCAAGAGATGTGCCCTGCATGGGCTCCCAGATCCCCTAGCAGGATTAATGTGCCCACGCTGGGAACAGGCTTGATACATAGTTTGTTGGATTTTTTTCCCCTTTCTCTTTTTTACTTGTCTTCTTTTATACCAGTGTTTCCTGGGATTATGTCCCAAATAAACTACAATAATCGGGACACGACCCTGGCATCTGCTTATCGAGAACCTGTGAGTCCATCTTCACAGGCACTTCCTCTTCTCGTGTCTCTGTGTGTCTTCTCTTTCTGTCAGGACACCTGTTACTGAATTTAGGGCTCACTGTAGATATAAAATGATCTCATCTCAAGATACTTTACTTTAATTATATCTGCAAAGACCTTGTTCTTAATAAATTCACATTCTGAGTTTCTAGGTGGACATGTCTTTTGGGGACTGCTATTTAACTCACTATAGATACTAACTCAGAGTATATAAAGAAATCCACAAAGTCTCTATGGAAATATTCAAGTAGACTCTCATCTGCAGTCCAAGGGCAGACTATGTTGAAAGTCAAGATCTGATGGTAAAAGTAGCAGAATTACAAAGAAGGCTGATTTCAAAGCCACAACAAGTATTCTACACTAAATCCTGTGCTCTAATATGGAAGAAAGAGTCCCTGAGATCTGGAATGGGAACATCTGGATAGATGTGCTTGAGAACCTGGAATCCCCAGATTTTTTTGAACCCTCCTGCTAACACAAATGCCCCCCTCTCCAGTGCTAGCAGCTAGCAGACTCCCCTTGACTGCACACTGTGAAGACCACACTTGAGGCGTATGACTCTGAAACTGGTGTTTGTCTTCCTTAAGGTCTGTCTCCATCTTCCTTCACCACTTCTAGTAGATAAAGAGACCTTCCCAAGACTCAGGTTTTCTTTCTTGCAAGGACACCTGAAATCAGTTATAATACACTGATAGGATGGCTCTTTGAAGCTTGGAAGAAATAGTGGTTTACAGTAAATGAGTTGGTAGAATTGCCTTGACAGAATATTGAGAAAGGGTTCTAAGGCCAGAAAGGATGGCATGTCAGTATGGATTTGCATAAGATCAGAGAATCTATCAACTGACATTGTTTTTCAGAGAGGGGTGTAAGAAACTCCCTTTATTAAAATTGATAAGACATGCACTAGTTGGAGAATCAGGAGACATCACTAAGGAGCTTGGTAGGGGCTGTCCTCTGTAGGTCAGGTTTAAGGGAGAGGATGCTGCTATCATACTGGCATATGCTAGTGCCAACGTGGATGATAGGATTTCAGGACAGCCAGAGGCCAGGAGGCAGCACTTCACCATGAGAGGTGAAGTGGATGCAAATACTTTACTGAGCAGAAGTTCAGAATGGCAAGCCAGGGGTCCCTGAGCTGCAAGGAACTGTAACAGTGGCTAAAAGACTATGATGTTTTGGGGGTTAGGTAAATGATCAGCCACCCATGGTATCGTTCTACTCATATAACCAAAATAGTATGATGTCATCCTGCAATGAAGAATCACATTCCCTTTCTCAGTTTTCTTTTCCAGAATGTCATATAGTTGGAATGATACAGATTTTGCAGACTAGCTTCTTTGACTCAGCAATGTGCACTTAAGTTTAATTCATGTCTTTACATGATTTGATTGCTCATTTCTTTAATCATTGAATTACCCGTTCACCTGTTAAAGAACATCTTCGTTGCTTCCAGTTTTTGGCAGTTATTAATAAAACTGATATGGCCATTCTTGTGCAGGTTTTTGTGTGCACATAGGTTTTCAATTCATTTAGGTAAATACCTAGAAAAGCAAACACAGCACAGTATGGCAAGCTTATGTTTAGTTTTACAAAAAACAGCTAAACTGTCTTCCAAAGTTTGTATCCCTAACAGCAATTAATGAAAGTTCCCCTTGTTCCATGTCCTCACCAGCATTTGATGTTGTCAGTGTTTTTTATTTTAGCCATTCTAATACCAGTGTAATGGCATCTCATTGTTGTTTTAATTTGCAATTCCCTAATTACATATGATGTTGAGCATCTTTATACATGCTTACTCGACATCTGTATTTCTTTGATGTGGTGTTTGTTACAATTTATTGGTAATTTTTTAAATTGGGATGTTTGTTTTCTATTTTTGAATTTTAGGAGTTCTTCGTATATTTTTGATAAAAGTCTTCTATCAGTTATGTGACTTGAAAATATTTTCTCCCCATAAGGGACTTATCTTTTCGTTCCAACAGTGTCTCTCATAGAGCAGAATATTTTAATTTTAATAAAGTACAATTTATTGATTTTTTCTTTCATGGGTTTTTCTTTCATGGATTTTTCTTTTGGTCTTGTATCTGAAGAGTCATTACCAAATCCTACATCACCTAGATTTTCTTCTATGCTATTTTCTAGAAGTTTTATAATTTCATGTTTCACATTTAGGTCTATGATCCATTTTGAGTTAATTTTGTGAAATATGTAATGACCATGTCTAAATTCTTTTTTTTTTTTTTGTCATGTACATGTTCAGTTATTTCAGTATAGTTTGTTGAAAAGAGTATTCTTTTTCTATTGAATTGCCTTTGTTCTTTGGTCAAAGATCAATTGACTTTATTCATGTGCTTCTATTTAAGAGTTTCTATTTTGTTCCATTGATCTGTCTATTATTTTGCCAATACTACACTGTCTGGATCGCTGTATCTTTATAGCAAGTATTAAAGTTAGGTAGTGTCAGTTCTCTGGCTTTAATCTGCAGTATTGTGTTGACTTCTGTTTACTGATATTCACAAAATAACTTGCTGGGATTTTGGGATTGCATTGGTCAAGTTGGAAATTACTGATGTCTTAACAATATTGAATATTTCTATCTGCAAAAATGGAATATCTTTCCATTTATTTAGTTTTTCTTTGATATCTTTCATAAGAGTTTTATAGTTTTCCTCATATAGATCTTATATATATTTCATTGGACTTATAGCTAAGTATTTTATTTTGGGGGTGATTAATGTAAATGGTAATGCATCTTTAATTTCAAATTCCATTTGTTCATTGCTCACATATAGGAAAGCAATTGGCTTTTGTATATTAACCTTGTAACTTGCAACCTTGTTATAATTCCTTACTAGCTTCTGAAATATTGCTGTTGATTCTTTGGGGGTTTCTACATACACAATCTGTAAAGAAAGATAGTTGGGTTTTTTTTTTCTCTTGATCTATCTTTTATTTTTTGTTTGTTCATTTTATTGCATTATCTAGCACTTCTAGTACAG
>NW_007726629.1:257069-258909 GCF_000696425.1 Galeopterus variegatus | reverse complement strand
TTTTTTTTTTCTCTTAATTGATCTATCTTTTATTTTTTGTTTGTTCATTTTATTGCATTATCTAGCACTTCTAGTACAGTGTGGAAGAGTAGTGGTGAGAGGGTAAATCTTTATTTTATCTTATGGAGATGTGTTGGATTTATTACCTTTAAGTATGATACTAGCTGTAGTTTTTAAATAAATGTTCTTTGTCAAGTTGAGGAAGATCCTCTCTATTTCTAGTTTGCTGAGAGTTCTTACTATGAATGGCTGGTGGATTTTATCAAATGCTTTTCCTGCATCTGTTATGGTTATAGGATTTTTTTTTTAGCCTGTCGATGTCATGGTTTTAATTATTTGACTTTCTAATGCTGAACCAGACTTGTACACTTGGAATAAATCATATTTTGTCATAGTGTGTAATTCTTTTTATACATTGTTGGATTCCATTTGCTAATATTTTGTGGATGAATTTTGCATCTATGCTTATGTTTTCATACACTTTTCACATATATTTTCTAATCTGAATTTTTCTAAGAAGCTGTAAAGCAGCAAAGATACATAATGGAATATCTTCTTATTGAAGATCAGTTGCTCAGAGGAGGTAAGAAGCTTTGCCCAAGATCAAATAGCTACTCAGTGGTAGAGTTTAGAAGAAAACTACCTCCTGACTGCTTGTTCACCCAGAAGCTTTTCCACTTGTGATGGAGTTACATCCCAATAAACCCATCATAAGTGGAAAATATTGTAAGTTGAAAATGCACTTAATGCATCTAACCTACCAAACATCATAGCTTAGCCTAGCCTGCCTTAACCATGCTCAGAACATTTACATTAGCCTATAGTTGGGTAAAATCATCTAACACAAGCCCTATTTTATAACAAAGTGTTGAATGTCTCATATCATTTATTGAATACAGTACTGAAAAAGAAGAATGGAATGGCTGTATGGGTACTCACCATTAATGTACACAACTGAAAGCACACTGGACCTAAAGGATGTTGGGAGCGTGAAACTAAAATTAATTGTTGAATGATGGATGTGCTCCACTGACAGGGTCAGCAATTTCTCTCTCTTTAGGTGAGGCTCGAGAATAACGTAGAAGACACTGGAGCAGCAACACTTGTTGATGGTTTGACAGGCACAGTTTTCTTCAGGAAGATATCAAGTTTTGATTGTGTTATTTTTATATACATTTTTATTATATATTTCTTTTTTTATTTCATATTATATATTTCTCTATAGCAAGCAAGGGCATCTTGTATCTGCCTGTCGACTCTTGTGAATCTCTCATAACTGACGTCCATTTCTTCTAACAACCTATGCCAGTGCTGGTAGCAAATGCCTCCACCAGTTTCCTTGCTGTGAACTTTCCTGGTGCTTTGGATATAACTTCTTCCTCTGCCTCAACTTCTTTACTTTTTTCTTCCTCTAGTTCTATGAGCTCCTCATTAGAAAGCTCTTCAGCCTCAATGCCAATAAGCTCATGAATATTCTCTTCCCTGATGTTTAATTCTAGCTGGATCCCAAACACTAATACCTTGTTATTTACTATTTTATGAAAAGCAGAATCTTTGTTAAAAACTTTGAATGTGTTCACCTAGGTCTTTAAAACTTTCTTACAAATGCTGTTCATGCATTGCGGTGTGACTCTTTCTCATACTGCAGCAATGTTCCTGATAGCATTTAGAATACCGAAACATTTCCAAAGCTCTGGGAGTGTTTAGCCAGAGTCGTTTGCTTCAACAGGCTGCAGAAAGTCTGGCATAAATAGTATGCTTTGAACACAGCTATCTTGCCTTGGTCCATTGGTTGAGTGAGCTCAGTTGTGTTTGCCAGCAGTTATACAACCTTTACATC
>NW_007726629.1:255385-256050 GCF_000696425.1 Galeopterus variegatus | reverse complement strand
CTTGGTCCATTGGTTGAGTGAGCTCAGTTGTGTTTGCCAGCAGTTATACAACCTTTACATCAGGATGCATATCGTTGATATGTTGTGGATGCCCTGGAGCATTGTCTAAGATCTGAAGAACCTAGAATAGTATGTTGTTTTGCCTACAATATAGTCTTGCCTGCAAAATGAAACAGTTCAAAAACCAGTCTTCGAGCAATGCTGATGTCATCCAGCTTTCTTGTTACAGCAATAATAAATAGAAAGTGTATGCATACTCTCATTCTTGAATGCTCTAGTTTCTCTGTATGGTAGATTAGGAAAGGCTTTAATTTGAACCCTACAACATTTTTACCCCAAAGCACCCTTTCTACTGCCTTTGAATGCCTTGAATCCTGGCATTGTCTTGGACTCTTGATGAATGTATGTACACTCTGGTAAATATATTATTTAATTGAAACATAATTAATTATACATATTTGTGAGGTACAGAGTTGACTAACAATACTGCGTACACTATGTGATGATCAAATCAGGATAATTAGCATGTTCATCATTACAAAACAATCATTCTTTGTGTTCCTCTTGCCCACCTCTAGTAATCATAGTTCTCTTCTCTCCTGAAAGTTCAGCACATTATTTTGATTATTCTATTTTTCTTTCCCTCCCTCCCTCCCTCCCTCCCT
>NW_007726629.1:251668-253189 GCF_000696425.1 Galeopterus variegatus | reverse complement strand
GAACCCTGACTAATACAATTACCTTTTCTTTTTCTTTCTTTCTTTCTTTCTTTTTTTTTTTAATTTAAAGGGTCCCAAGAGGCAGTTGGGAGGAGGGGTGCTTTAGCCACCCCATTTCAATAATCTACAGCCAGCTACTTCAAATAAATACGCTATCTAAGTAAAATTGGTACGTTTGCTCCACAGATGAGTGTCCAGACAAACACTTTTAGGCATCCTTAAAGAGGTGGCTGCCCCAAATCCCCTCCTACACTGGAAATTGTGGAGCTGCCACAAAAGACACACTGACTTTCTTCTGAAAACTTGTCATTCATTTTCCCATTNCTCCCTCCCTCCCTTCCTTCCTTCCTTCCTTCTTTCCTTGCTTGCTTCCTTCCTTCCTTCTTTCTCCCACTTGTGAGGACATGAGATATTTCTCTTTCTGGGCCTGGTTTATTTCATTTAACATAATTTATAATCCAGTATATACTTTTAGAACAAACTTATATCATTGACATTAAATATTTGCTCTGGCAAACGTTTCTCATCCACAATTATTCTATGCAGCTCTTCCTTAAAAGCTTTGACACCTTTAGTATCTGCCCCTGCTGCCTCACTGCTGACCTTCATATTAAAGTTATAATGCCTATTGATGAATTGAAACCACCTGTGACTTGCTATAAACATTTGTATATGCATTGGATCATCTGCACACTCTTTTAGCATGTCAAAAAACCTTTCTGCCTTAGGAGGATTCGTCATTAGGCTAAGCAGTATGCATGTCTCTATCTGGTCCTCCATCTACATGACTAGTAATTTTTCTGTATCATCAACTGTCCTAGCTCTTTTTTTCTTTTTGTGATGACAGTGGATTTAACCATTGCTGATAATTTTACCGCATCGCTGATTTGCTTCTTATTCTTTATCATGGTCCAAATCAGGATCGCAAAAGTCCTAACTCACATGTGATGGCCATTACTGGTTTGCCACCATCATGCTGGGCAGTTATCTTGAGTTTTATCTGATAGGGTCAAAGATGGAAAACTTCCCCCTTGCCTCTGAAGATTCACTGAAAATGAACTGACAAAAGACAGATTAAAAGGAGAAAAATGTATACAAAATTTATTTAACCTGTATAGGGGAAAATCACAGGAGTGTGATTACCCAATGACTCAATGAGGTCCAGATGCTTATTTATCCTTCTTTATAGGGGAGGGAGAGATGGGGAATGTAGGCAGTTTTTTTTGAGGGATAGTTGATGATTATTAGGGAGAATAAATGGACCCAGGAGACATAAATTAACTGGTAAGTGATTCTCTTTGGAATTTAAATGAGTCCAAGTAACAGACATTACCTTGTGAAAAAGTTTATCCAGGTGTGGTTACATTCCTCAGTCTTCTTTTCTATGATAAATAGTGAGATTTTGGGGAAGGGACTGCTGTGTTCTCTTTGGCAGGTCCAGTCTTAAAGTACATGAGGAAATAAGACTCTACTGCAACTGCTCACGTTTAAGGGCCTTTAATTTAAAATAATCTTTTTTTT
>NW_007726629.1:247400-249945 GCF_000696425.1 Galeopterus variegatus | reverse complement strand
TGGCCCTGCCCTGGGGCACTAGATGGAGCTCTGTAGAAGCAGTTCTAAGGTGTGGAGTGTACTGGAAAAGAGCAGCCAAGGAGTTTTCAGGATTGGAATTTCTAAACTAGAACAGGCATTGTTCACTGGGACACAGCCTGACAGATGGACTGACAGACGACCTATTTCTAGATCACTGACGCCTTCAGTTTATACATAGAAACACCTAGAGAGCCAGAACTATAAGAGCCTTCCTCAGGGCACCATGTGCCAGGGAGAGCAAGGGCTCTGAAGTTCACACGAGAGAACTGGGGTCAAATTTTAATAGCGATGTGATACTTGGACTAGCTCTTTTACCTCTGACACACAGGGTCATCATCTCAAGAGTGGTGAAGACAATGCCTCCTTCGCTGGGTTGTTCTAAACATTAAATGAGGTAGAGAATACAAATACAAAATATCTGGCATATAGGAAATAATCGATGTATTTGTCTCTGAGCAAGCATGGTGGGTAAGGGAGGTGAATGTACTGATAATAGCAATGCTAGGACATGCCAGTGCACTCATCTGACTCCTTTGTTTTGTAAATCCAGAAGCAAAGTGTTAACCGTAGAAAAGGACAGCGTGATGAGAAGAAGAAATGATGGTATCATATCAACTAAAGTGTAAAATCCTCCAAGCACTTCTTTTCAATAAAATATCTCCTCTTAACCTTACAACAACTCTAGAAGATATTAATAGTAACACTGTTATTAGAGCTGACACACAGTGGCAAGCAATTTTCTAAATATTTTGCTTGCACAAACTCATTTAAGCTTCCCAGTGACCCCACTAGATTGGTTCTATCATTATTCTTATTTTACGCAGAACGGTAAGGAGTCATGTGTCGGGTGAGTAATTTCCCAACTTCTCACAAGTACGACTTGGATAACCGAGTTTTAAAACAAGTTTGAGGTCAAGTTTAGGGTTCTTAGCTCCCTCTCTATGGCCAAAATTTACCAAATACTTGATGATCAGTTGAAGGTTACCCAGAAATTCTCATAACATCTTAGTTCCTCCTTCAATTTGAAATGTAATGATTTATCCTGTAATGATTTATTCTTTCAGTCTCTGACATTTCTTGGTCCTCCTTCTGCTTGGGTATTTCCTCTTTTTCTCTAAAAACAGAGCAGGAATGTACATGAATAACCTCACCCTCTGAAACAAGGCACCAAGCCCTGAAGCAGAACTCGCTTTGGTTTAGTTCTTGTGGAAGATAACATTTTCTCTTTGGTCTTGACAGGGCAGCAAGTGGGCTGAGGATAAAATTCTACTTTGGGCTAAACAGGGCTAAAAATGCTGCTTTGCTACTTGGATGTTTCTGAAGAAAATATTTCTACAAAATATCTATCTATCTATCTATCTATCTATCTATCTATCTATCTATCTATCCATCCATCCATCCATAATTTGTGAATGGATCTTTGCAACTGGCCATCTGATTTCTCTTCTCCTCTTGCCCAAGGGCATCTATACCTTCTACCTGAGTCTTTGGTCAATGTTTTTCAGAGAAATAAGGAATAAAAATGAAAGGCAGGAAAGAAGAGAAGGGAGAAGAGGGTGGAAGGAAGGAAGGAAAGAAGAAAAAAAGAGAAAAGAAAGAGGATACTGTCATTGAAAAATGCTTATTAATCAACCTCCCACTATATTAGGCACTTCCATATATAATTGCTCATTTAATTCTCACGAAAGCATACGAATAATGATAATTGTGCCCATGTTAACGATCTGAAGCCAAAGCTACTTTATGCTAAGTCTTTAAGGTCATTTTATCATCTCAAAAATGTTTGCATTTGATTATGTTCTTTCATTAAACAAATATTTATTGACGGTGCCCTAAGTGGAAGATACTGTGCTTATCAGTCTCTTCAAGGGATAAAAACGTGAATGGTTCAAGAATTCACAAAATGCAAGCAGATTATAAAACAAGCACAAAAAATAAAAATAAGCAATGAAACAAGTCTCCTTGGAGAAATACACTCAACTGCTGTGCATTTTCAGAGAGGTAGGGCATTCATATGAAGCCCTATGGGTCCTTCTTTTTTTTTACTTTTCAGAGAAGCTCTGTCTAGCATTGATAAGGAATTTTATATCTTGACCTTAGGTGGGAAAAATAAGAGCTGTATTTTATTTCCATTTGTTTTAGATAGGGCAGTTTTTTCATGGCAATGTTAAATAACTTGCCTCGTATAAATTTGAAATCATATTTTGAGCCACAGTGAGAAAAAAGTTTAAATCTTAAAATTGTGTGGAAAACATATTAGGTGTGTTCTGAAGAAGACAGTTAATTCAGGAGCAGCTACAAGTCATTGGACAGATAAAGGGCAGGGCTTCCTCAGTAAACCAAGGGGTAGCACGTAAGCCTTGATCACAGGTTGGTTCTTATTTTCTCAGCATGATCTATGCTATTCCAAAGAGTTTTCAGTTTAGGGCAGAAGATATCATGTTTACTTCTTCTCAAACACACTTTATTGCCCATTGTTTGTGTTCCCAAAGTCAAGAGTAACAGGCTGAGTGTATGTGGCTGA
>NW_007726629.1:245604-246884 GCF_000696425.1 Galeopterus variegatus | reverse complement strand
TTTATTGCCCATTGTTTGTGTTCCCAAAGTCAAGAGTAACAGGCTGAGTGTATGTGGCTGAATCATCTCTTCTAGCAAAGAATTTAAAGTCCAGTCAAAGACAGAAATAATAAGAATATCTTACATTTGCACAGTGCTGTTTACAGAGCACTTTTGTTCTAACTCAACAAGACTTAATGACACTCTAGAGGTTGCGTGGAGCAGACGGGGAAGGAAAGGGATGGTGCTGGAACCTTACTGGGATCCTGTGCGTCAGAATAGGGCAGGTGCCTGCAGGTGGATGTAGCAGCAGTGTGTGGGCATTAGGCTTCCAGAAAACACATCTGTATTCAGGAATGAGATGACTGACCTCAAAGAAGACTTGGGGAACCCCTCAGGAAGAAAATTCTAATCATAATGTGAATAATAGCCAACACTTACTCACTGTTTATTATATGATAAGAAGTGTGCCACTAGCTATGTAATCCTGACAAAAACTTGACATATATTGCTATTATTCAAATTTTGCCACAGAGGAAACAGGCACGTTACAGTAAGTAATTAGCTTATGATCAAGCTACCCAGGCCTTTAATGCCAAAGGTCATGCTCTTAAACGCTATGCTATACTGGCTTCAACATCTTGGATCCCAGAGATTACAAACCACACAAAAATTCAGGAGAATCAGGCACTCTGTATGTGATATGGCTCCATATATCAAGAGTCAGACCCTGTCCTTGAGAAACATGCTTCACAGCAAGAGTCGGCCAAGAAATTCTCTAAGTGCAGTAAACTGGTGTTATGTTCCATGACAGAACTGAACATAGGGAGGGCCCATTGGGGCACCCCAGAAGGAGAACGGGGCTTTGCTTTTCTAAGAACCTTACACGTTCCTTAAGAGTAGGGGCTGCCTCACCCTTAAGCTTCCCAAGACTTCTCCATAATATCTAGATCTGAGATGGTCATATGGTAACTACTCAGCAGAACTCATTCCACCTTCAGCTTGTTATCCTTCTTAAGCACCTGTTACTGACAAAGAGGGCATTTTAAAGTGAGTTCTCATACGGAAAAGACAGGGCAAGAACAGTGGAGCAGCATGCAACAAATAATAAAGGTGAGAAGATTGAGCACTCTACGAGGAAACAGTAACAAAGTAATGATTTTGTGTTTGGTGCAGTAGGAGAGTCTTCCCAAAGGAGGTAAAATATATTTATTGTTTTAAGCTCTGTTGAGATATAATTGATATCCAAAAACATTGCACATATTTAATGTATATCTACATACACATACAGCCATGCTACT
>NW_007726629.1:244119-244445 GCF_000696425.1 Galeopterus variegatus | reverse complement strand
AAAAACACTTTACATGAGATTTATCCTCTTAACATATTTTAAAATGTATAATAAGAGGCAAAATTTAAATGGGATCTTAAATAATGACTTGAAATTTGCCCCAAGTGAGAAAATGGCATTCCAAACAATAGGTCAGCATACCCAGAGGTTTCCAAACCCAATGAATAAGTTAATTATCTAGAGAACTTGTTACAAAATAATATCTTAATCTATAACCTAAGGATTGTAAGTCAAGAGATCTGGAGTTTGGTTGGGAGCTTGTGTTACTAACAAATCACCCAGGACTCTCTAAGTAACTCATTGGCAAGCTACTGTGAAATGGTATA
>NW_007726629.1:242250-244109 GCF_000696425.1 Galeopterus variegatus | reverse complement strand
CAGCTGCATCTGGCATGGGCCTCAGGCTGCTTCTACTCATGGTGGAAAAGTGGCAGGGAGCTGGTGGGTACAAGCATATCACATGGTGAGAGGAAGCAAGAGAGAGAGAGAGAGGAGGTGCCAGGGTCCTATAAACAACCAGCTCTTGCAGGAACTAATCGAGTGAGATCTCACTCATTAATCCCCCCTTCCCCAGGGAGAGCATTAATCCATTCATGAGGGATCCGCCCCCATGATTCAGTCAGTTTCCAACACTGCCACATTGGAGTTCAGATTTCCACATGAGTGTTGGAGGAAACAACACATCCAAACTCCATCAATAGGCTACAAGAAGATTCCTCAGAAAATGGCAGAATTGGCTGTGGACATAAGTTTCTTCCAACACTTTCAGGGAGAATCAGAAAAATCCTGGGAAACAAGATGACTGAAGACTGAGGAAGGCAAGGAGAGAAATTCATGGTATTTACACCAAATTTAGCCACATTTTGCTTGTTAATGTTAATATTTCACTGGTTCTGCATTCCAAAACATTGGCAGGATAATTTTGGGGACTCAATAAAAATAAAACCCAACATGTAAGGTGGGGACATGGAAAGATGGAAGGAGTCGGGAGACTCATTAAATGCTTCAAGTGAAAATATAATTTTATGGATACCTAGAAAAAGGCCCTTTAACCAGTCTTCCCTCTATGGGGAAATTTTCCCAAGGGGATAATTCTAAAAGAGAAAAAAAAATCTGTGAAATCAAAGGCTTTGCAGCAAAACTATTAGGGTTCACCTTTAACAGAAGAAGAATAAGGACGAGGAGGAGGAGGAAGTGGAGAAAAGAAACCTGAATATTCCCAGGACAACGGGATGATTAAATAAACTACGGTAAATAATTGGCGATGTAATAAATTTAATTTTTCGCACCAAAGTCATAACTGGTGAAAAAAGGGTTATTTTGCTTAGATGTTCTATATCAGGAGTTGATGAACTATGGCTCGTGGGCCAAATCTTGCCCACAACCTATTTTTATATACAAAGTTTTTTGGAACATAGCCATGCCCATTCCTGTACATATACCACGGTAGAGTTGAGTAGGCCTGAGAAGCCTAACGTATTCTTTATTTCACCCTTTATAGAAAAAGTTTGCTGATCTCTGCTTTAGATTACAGTAGGAACAACATTGCTCAGATTTGTTTGCTATGAGCTCCCATGCCAGAAAGTGACATCTAGCAAAAGGACACGGCAGACACAAGTTTGATTTTGGCCTTGCCACTTTCTAGTGCATGACACTGGGTACAGTATTTCACTATTAGAGTCTCAGCATTCTTGTCTGTAAAATGAGGATTGCATCTTCCTTAGAGTGCTGCTAAGGAGATTGGAGGTGTTGTTTGCAGCACAGGTAGTGTGACGGCTTGGACATGATCAAGACTCAGTCCTGAATACCACTGGGATTAAGGATTCAGGCATACTGGGTTCAAATCCCAGCTCAACCCCTATTAACTCTGTGACCTTGGGGAAGTTACTGATCTCCCTAATTCCTCAATCTATTTGTACAATGAAGATGATGATGATATTTTATCAGGGGTTCTGGGTTCAATGAGAAAATGTTTGTGAAAGGTTTAGCACAGTGTCTGATACCTATAGCAATACTCTCCAAGAGGTAGTTAATTCCCTGCCCCCTCTCTTATCCCACTTCTATCCCATCATACAAGTATGATCATGTCACTCTTTGGCTTTAACTAATGTGTCCTAATTACCTTCACAGTGAAGTCTGAACTCCTTAACCTAACAAGGCTCCTCATGTCTGGTTTCTGCTACCCTCTGACGCTTTATCTCACCACATGTCCCTCTTACCTCCACCTTCCTACCCTC
>NW_007726629.1:239966-242029 GCF_000696425.1 Galeopterus variegatus | reverse complement strand
TGCCCCCTCTCTTATCCCACTTCTATCCCATCATACAAGTATGATCATGTCACTCTTTGGCCTTAACTAATGTGTCCTAATTACCTTCACAGTGAAGTCTGAACTCCTTAACCTAACAAGGCTCCTCATGTCTGGTTCCTGCTACCCTCTGACGCTTTATCTCACCACATGTCCCTCTTACCTCCACCTTCCTACCCTCCAGGTACAACACTTAACATGATACCTCACAAGTAATAACCACAAAGTAACTATTTTGATTATTTTTTAAGTAACAAATATTAGATATGTTTTGAATTTTGAAACATGTGAATATACTACTTTTTAAAAAGACCTAACAATATTATGGCACTTGCTATGTGCTATTCTAAGAGCTATACAGCTCATTTAATTCTTCCAATCGCTGTATGGAGTAAGAATACCTATCAGACTTATCCTGCATTTGAGATAACTGAGGCACAAAGAGGTTGAGTAACTTTCGTCAAAGTCACACAGGTGGAAAGTAACAGACGTGGGATTAAAATTTAAGCAGCTGGGCTCAAAGTCCACACTGTTGAACCCGTTGCCACATTTCCTCTTGTAACAGAAAAAGAACTGAAATTAGAGTTCACAGAGTAATTGAAAAGACTGATAATTCCAAGTGGACTCGAAGACGTAGAACAACTGAAACCTCATATATTTCTGGCGGGAGTGTAAATTGGGATAACTACTTTGAAACATTTTAACAGCATCTCCTAAAGCCAAGTATGTGCTCCTCTATGACTTAGCAATTTCGCTCCTGAGTATATTCCCAAGAGAAAGAAATGCCTATGTCAACCAAAAGACACAAACAAAATTGTTTATAATAGCTTTTTTTGTAGTTGTCCCCAAATGGAAACTATCTAAACAAATAGGTAAAAATGATAAATAAATTGTAGTGTATTCCTGTAATGACACAGTACACATCAATATAAATGAATACACTACGGCTACACACAACGATAACATGGGTTACCCACCCAGACATAAACCTGAGCAAAATAAGTCAGACACAAAGAGTACATTCTCTGTGATTCCACTTATGTCAATTTCAGGAACCGGCAACATTAATCTGTGTGGATAGAAGTCAAAAGGTGGTTACTTGGGTACATGTGTATGCGTGTGGTGGGGAAGGAATGACTGAGAAGGTGTGTTTGAGTCCAGGAAATCTTTTGCTCTAGCTGAGAAGTGATTACACAGGTGTAGATATACATAAAACTTCAGCAAGTTGCACTTTTAAATTTGTGCACATTAGTGTATATATCTTACATCGAAAAAAAAAAGAATAAATCAATGACTATGTCTTAGTAAGCTGGACACCTGTGAAATGTAATTCAACAAAAAGGAAATATCATCTCTCTCTCTCATTTGTTTCTCAAGATGAGCCATGTTCCGTATCCTCCCAGAAGATTTCAGGTTGCACCACATTTAGTGGTATAACATCAAACGGTGGACTACTTCTCTAGCAGAGGAACACAACTGGCCTTTCAAACAGAGTATCGAAAACGAGAAGTAGGTTTCTTCTTCCTGAAATAGTTAAGTGAGTAGTTTTCTCCCTTTGCTGCAGCCAGCAGCCAATCTGGCAATTTTGGTTGGCCCAGGGGCAATGGGACTGAGAAAACATCCAAGGATGGAGTCAGTGTTTCATGATCTGCCCCAAGCCACAAGCTCATGCAGTAAATCAACAGAAATCATCCACAGATTTTTGGACTTACTTTAAGAAAGTAGCATTTCTATGAACCTCCTAGACAGATACAAGGAACAGCTTGACTGGGTTTAGGAACATCTTGCAAATAACAATTCCCATTGTTCAGAGTTATTTTGGCTGATGAGTGAAGGACTTCTCAGTTTTATAGAATGCATGTAGCTATATATTGACTTTGCACTTGGAGAACTCCAAGATTTATTTCCTTATGAGGAAAATTTGAATCATAAAACAACTAAGAGCCAATGATTTTTTGAGGTGCACTGGTTTACACAAGTTGACAAGGGGGGAAAGCTGGGATTTTATCTGGTGACTTAAACGTCACACAGCTCTCCTGCTGCCT
>NW_007726629.1:236815-238856 GCF_000696425.1 Galeopterus variegatus | reverse complement strand
GGGGGAAAGCTGGGATTTTATCTGGTGACTTAAACGTCACACAGCTCTCCTGCTGCCTTTGAATGCACGATGTCTCAAAATTTTATTTTAGCAAAGCCACACTTAATAATATTCAGTTTTAGATTCAGCAAATGTTTACTGAGCACTTACTGTGTTCCCTGAAATGTATACAAAAGCCCATTTTGTAGATGCGAAACTGAGTTACCTAAGTTCTCATAATACACTATCCTGGAAAAGCCAGAATTTGAATCAAAATTTTCCAACCTTGGGAAAAATTCTCTAAAAGTTTCTACTTAATAACAGTTGCTTCTTTAAAGTAAAATAATAACATGTAAGTTCTAGCTATATATCTACTATTAACTAGGTATATGACCTTGGTATATTTACTTCACTGCTTTAACTTTATTTTCTTGATTTGAAAAATAAATCAGTTGCACTAGTATGTCTTTCCAAAGTATTGTGGTTTTTTACCTACCATATTTAGCTCTAAAAATGTGTCCCTTCTTATTTCCTGCCATGATACAAAAAGAACCACATTAAAACCAAAGACATTTTTATTTGAGTTAGAAATCTGTTGGGAAATTGTAATTCAAACCACTCAGTCTATTCTTTTCTCTAATAAGATTATTTAAAAGTGCCTGCTTTCACAGACAGAGACCCGTGATGAAAGGCCTGAGCTGTGTAACCAGGGCCAGACTTTTAAAGTTCAGCATAATTGAAGTGAATAATGTACCAAATGACCCGAGAATGTTTAGACAGAGAAAAAAGTGTAAATGTTTTTAAAAATTGAGTAAATGAACATTCTAACGAAAAAAGTAGTGATTGTGACTTTCATTATGTACTGTGGAAGTGAAAAGAGAGTTTTGAGCTTATTTTGGCTCATAGTTTCAGAAAACAATTTTCATAAGGATCTCATGTATCTGTGCTGTACTATGAAATCATGAAGGTGAGAGCCTCTCACCTGAGCAGACTGATGTTCTTGCATATTTCTCAGTGGGAAAATTCTTCTTCAGTCTCTCTAAGGCCCTATAGGTATGGGTCTCATCTACTTGAATTATACTCCTGGAATGGCAACCCAGAATTCCAGAGAGTTAAAAAAATTCAACTCTTTATTATTTGGTAAAACCAGAAATGAAACTTTTTTCATCTTATGTAATTCAAAATTTTACACAAGAAAACAAAAATGGGCCTTTTTNAGAATGCAGCCAAATTCCTTGCCAGTTCACAGCAAGGGTGATCTTTGGCCTAGTTTCCAATAAACTCCTTTTCTCTATTTGAGACCTCCTTAGAATGATCTTTACTGTCCATAATTCTATCAGTATTCTGCTCTCCACCACCTTACCAGCCTCTAAGATATTCCAAACTTTTCCTTGTCTTTTTGTCTTCTTCTAAGAAGATTGACACAAAAGAACAGGATTATTAAGAGAAGTGGAAAAGGCCCTGAGGGCACTACAGAAGCTCTGGGGCAACCCCTTCCATTCCAGGCCCAAAGGCCTAGGGAGACAGCATGGTCTTGGGGAACAGGCCTGAGGCACCCTCCACAGGCTCACTGCCCAGGGCAACGTCAGGATGCTGCTTCTAGCACTAGTACCCCCTGCTGCTTTGGCTTCTCCAGCCATGGCTAACATGGCCACAGGTGTGGCTCGATCCAAGCTTTGGAAAATATAAGCCAGAAGCCTTGGTAGCATTCATGTGGTGTGAGGTCTGTAGGATCACAGAATGCCAGAGCTGTGGAAGCTTGGGAGCCTCCACCCCGATTTCAAAGGATGTATGGAAAAGGCTGGGGGCCCAGGAAGAGATCTGTCATAGAGGCAGATTCACCGCACAGAGCCTTCACTAGAACAATGCCGAGCATAAATGTGGGGTCAGAGTTGCAGCAGGAAAACCCCATCAGGGCCATACCTACTGGAGCCATGGGAGCAGAACTGCCAAGGAAACTCTAGATCTGTGGAGCTACCAGCATGCAACATCAGCCTGAGAAAGGTAAAGCATCACCTGAGACCAGGAAAGCCATAGGAGTGGAGCTGCCCGAGGACTTGGG
>NW_007726629.1:220617-236555 GCF_000696425.1 Galeopterus variegatus | reverse complement strand
GCACCCTCCACAGGCTCACTGCCCAGGGCAACGTCAGGATGCTGCTTCTAGCACTAGTACCCCCTGCTGCTTTGGCTTCTCCAGCCATGGCTAACATGGCCACAGGTGTGGCTCGATCCAAGCTTTGGAAAATATAAGCCAGAAGCCTTGGTAGCATTCATGTGGTGTGAGGTCTGTAGGATCACAGAATGCCAGAGCTGTGGAAGCTTGGGAGCCTCCACCCCGATTTCAAAGGATGTATGGAAAAGGCTGGGGGCCCAGGAAGAGATCTGTCATAGAGGCAGATTCACCGCACAGAGCCTTCACTAGAACAATGCCGAGCATAAATGTGGGGTCAGAGTTGCAGCAGAGAAACTGCATCAGTGCTATGCCTACTAGAGCTGTAGGAGCAGAACAACTATGGAGATCCCAGACTTGTGGAGCTACCAGAGTGGAATGCCAGCCTGGGAGAGCTGAAATGTGGCCTGAGACGGGTAAAGCCATAGGAGCAGAGCTGCCTGAGGAGTTGGGGACCCAACTCCCACACCAGCATGCGGAGAACACTGAACACGGAGTCAAGGTACATGATTCACCAGCTGCAAGATTTCATGTCTGCCCTGCTGGGTTTCAGACTTGTTTGGGACCTGTTACCCCTTTCTTTTGGCCTATTTCTTTCTTTTTGGATGGGAATATTTACCCTTTGCTTGTCCCACCATTTTATTTTGGAAATAGATAAATTGTTTTTACTTCACAGATGTGACTTTGAACTTTGGACTTTTGAGTTGAAACAAGTTAAGACTTTGGGGATGAAATGAAAGCATTTGCATGTGAAAGGACATGGTTTTGGGGGGCCAGGGGTGGAATGTGAATTATGTTCCCCCAAAACTCACTGAAGCTTGGATAGTATCCCATAAGTTTTATGTCTTAGAAACTTGGCCCCCACTGTGACTGTTAAGAAGGTGGGAAATCCTATTATGGTAATTGAAGGTAGAGCCTTGAAGATGTGGTTAGATTGTAGGACCATGCAGTAGTGAATGGATTAAAAATGGTGGTCAGGGGTGTGGTTCTGAGGGCTTCAAAAGAAGAGGAGTGTCTGTCCTTCTCTGCTCTCTCTGCTTCCACCATCTTGCAATGTGAGACCCCTCGGTTGCTGTCACCACCACCAGATGGACTTTGGACTACCCAGCCTCAGAAACTAAATAATAAGTTTTGTTTTCTTTATAAATCACCCAGTTCTGAGTATTTTGTTATAAGCAACAGAAATAGACTAATACACAGTAGAAAAAGCATCTTAAGCTTTCCATCATCGTACCCTGGACCTCTCTCTGAGTTTAAGCTGAGCCATTGCATTTCAGGTTGTACACTGGAGCGAGTGCGTAGATCACTTAGCCATATGTGGCATCTCACTATACATAGAGCATCAAGTTGACACAGACTCGAACTCCTGATACATTCAATTGGTGGAATATTTTCTTGTCAGAGAAGTTGATAGTTTGGTGTAATGAAAATTACACGGTCCTTTGAGTCTATCCTTTGAGACACGACTTAGCTTCTCCTAGCCTGAGACTCCCCGTCAGTGAAGGCAGGACAAAGAGCCAGGCCAGCGCTTTGCTGTAACACAGGAAGAACAGAGTGAAACGATGCATGACCATGCTAGAGGCTCAGTTTTGCTTCTTTCTTTTCTTTTTCATGATGAAATTGTGTTCAGGGTTTGTTAAAAATGATACACCACTTGTGTATGAAAGAGGAAAGACAAAGAAGTCAGTGAATGTATAAACAATCCGTTTAATCATTCAGAGCTATGTTTTCAAATAACTTCCTCCAGAATATTGAAAAATATCCATTGTTGACTCTGTATTTTTTTTACAAGGTTGTGATTGATAGAAAGATGGGATTTCATTGGAGAATATAATACAGACATAAACTGCTAATGAAGAGCCAGGGATGTAGTGGGTACTCAGTAAATAGTAAGTCTTATAGTTTTTTACATGTACTCAATTTTCTTCCTATCAGTGGCTTATGGTATTTGAGATTAGCCCAATCTCACCCCCTCTTTCCTATTTCTGTACATTTCACTCCCCATCTGTATTAGTTTTTCTGTTGCTCATAACAGAACACCTGAAACTGGGTAATTTATAAGAAAATGAAATTTATTTCTTACAGTTTTGGAATATGGGAAGGCCAGGGTCTGGGGGGTGCATCTGGTAAGGGTCTTATTCTTGGTACCCTGTCCAGCTCCTGTGGTGAATCACCTGGTGAGAATGGCAAGAGCACTCAGCCTGTTCACTTGCTGTCCTTACATGCCACGGGTGCCACTCCTGTGATAACCCACTAAACCATTAACCGATTACTCCATGAAAGAGTCAAGCTTCAATGAGTTTGGGGGGAATTTTTGATCCACAGCACCACTTCAATTAATGCTTCCTGTCTATGCCTCTTTGATCTATGATTCAATTTTTTACTTATTACCTTAGTATTTAACTCAATTATCCCTTCTTAGTATGGTTCCTGACTTCTGTTATCACCTTACAACTGACATATATTTATACAAGGATACCCACACCATGGTCTTCTATAATTTCATCGGACCATCCCTGATCTTATCACTTCTCAACTAGTCACTAATTTAATGTGGAAGGTAAATTTGCCCTTTCGTGTTCCTTTGAAAATAGTAAGATGTTATTCTATAAATAGAAGAAAAGAGAGAAGTGATTACTTACTGAGCACTCCACAGGTTGGTCATTTGTGCCACCGTGAGAAGCGTGTTCTCATCATATGTTTCCATTACCTATGAACGAGAGAAAGGTAGGGGTGGAATACTGAAAACCAAGTCCAAAGGGAAAATACATGACCAGCTAAGCTTAGGGTATCACTGTCATCAAGAAAGCTGCAGGTAGAGGATGGCAGTGATGGAAAGGATTAACCCCCTGGTAAAAAGAGTCAGCTGGAAACACCAGAGAGAGTCCAGAGTGTGATGGGTATGTGGTTGATGGAATTATTGCTCCCAATTCTTTATACTCTCCCTGTAATGAAATAAAAATCCGAGATTGCTGCCATGTGACTTTCTAGCACTTCCCAACAGAGTTAGTGGAATATATTTCCCCACTCTATTAACGTTGGGCTTGGCCAAAGGGCTGAATTGGCCAGTGGGATGTTAGCAGTTTTGATGTGGGTAGGTGCTTTAAATGCATTCCTTTGGTTAGACTCAGCCTTTTTACTTCTGCCTCTACAGTAGCAGGAGCATCTCTGAGGATTGTTGGCTCAAAAAGAATGAGGTGGTGGCATGGACTACAGCTTGTTTTACAGTCGAGGCTTAAATGAATGAACAAAATGGTCTAGGTCCATAAGGCTGGTCATTTGTACCAACACGAGGACAGTGTCCTCATCACCAAAGAGCTTCCTATTTTCAGATAGAAAAGAAATAGTTCAATTAGAAACAAATAGTTCAATTAGAAACAGTGATTGGGGGGCCGGCCTGGTGGTGCACTGGATAGTGCGCCGCTTGGGAAGCACGGAGGCGCTCCCACCCGAGGGTTCGGGTCCCACATACAGACCGGTTCCCTCTCACTGGCTGAGCGAGGCGCGGGAGCAACACCGAGGGTTGCAATCCCGTTGCCGGTCCCCGGTCCGGTACAGGGGCAACACTGAGGGTTGCGATCCATTGCCGGACACGGAAAAAGACAAAAGACAAAAAAAAAAAAAAAGAAACAGTGATTGGAAAAAGAATGTACAATAATAATGCAGGACTTCTGAGTTTGTGATGCTCTTCATATGCATCAATTAATCTTTGCAGATACGAAACTTATCCCCATTTTTAATGAATAGCCTTAATCTGAGAAAGATTTAGTAGCTTATCCAAGGCCACAAAAGTGACAAGCCTATATTTGAACCTAAGTTGGACTTACATGCTAGAACTATTAAGCAAAAAGATTGTACCCTACTCCATTTCCATTATCTGTGAAAGAGAAAAAGGTAGGGGTGGTGTACTGAAGACCGAGTCCAAAGGGAAAATACGTGACCAGCCAAGCTTAGGTGTCACTGTCATTAAGGAAGAAGCCACAGGTAGAGGATGGCAGTGATGGAGAGGATTAACTCCCCCCCACCCGCCGCCCAGTAAAAAGAGTCAGATGAAAACATTGTAGAGTCCAGAGGGTACAGAGAGTATGATCACACCAGTGTCAATCATGTGAGAACTTAGGTGCTTGTTTTCTCTCTCCCAGCCTCTCCTCAATTCCAGAGGGTCAGAAATCTGGGTTGTCAGAAAGTAATATGAAAAAATAGAGAATTAATCAATCATGCTGGCCTCTGACAGCAGGAAGCTAGACTGCTGCGGGCCGGGTGTGGGAAAGGGGGTAGCTGTAACTTTGATTGATATGGACAGTTTTTAGTATTTAGTGCATAGGACATATTAATTAATGACTGGAGGACTTTTCATTGCCTGAATAAACTTACCCAGATGCAGGGTAAGTACTATTGGTTTTTGATTATTTACCATGAGTCCTGCATGTTAAAACAAATGTTACACTAAATTTTAAGTTTCTTGCAGGAATGGACAATATGTTCCACTGTCTCACATTCCCTATCCTGTCCTGCTCCCCTACCTCCACCTTCTAGTCTGTGTAAATTTATGCCCCTGCCAGGTCAGTCCCATTTAATTCTCAGTTCAGCCTTAGTCATAGAAGCTGGCAAATCAAGCAGATCTACTCAATATTTAAATCAAAATTACTTATTGATTTTTACTATATTGATTATTGATTGTTTATATCAATCTCAGATGATAGAGATGAATAAAATAAGACATAGTCTTTGTTCTCAGGAAGTGCACACTCTACTGGAGGAGAAAAACTGTAGGTAGACGACAAGCTAGTGTGTCGTGTATTATCATGGATTATGGTCAAGCTACCAAGATAGCATCTGGGAAAAAGAGCCAACTATTCCAGGAGGCTCAAGAAATGTTTACAAAACGAAATTTCTCATCTGAGTATTCAGAATAAGTATACAAGGTGGACAAGAAAAACCTTGCAAAACAGTGAGAACAATATCTTCAAAGGACAGAGACATGGGCAAATGTAATATATTCAAAGACCCACAAGCATGTGGCTGGGTCAAAGCATCTGTAAGGGGAACAGTAAGGGATGAAGCTAGAAAGGCAGGCTGGCACCCCAGTTTGGTGGCCTTGAGTTGGTGAGGAAAGACTAGTTGTTAATCCTTGTTTGTTAAGAAGGGGTAATCTCCCCTCACTACAGTGTTGGAGAAAGCACACTCAGGTGCCATGTCCACTCTCTCACCTACTTAACCAGGTATTGGGTCTATTGTTTCAAAATGTGGCAGGAAGGATTCAATTCTATCCTGTGCACTTGCCCCAATATGTGCCTAACATGGGTATCATAACTCACAATTTCTTGGCTTTTTGTTCTCTTTATTTCAGCTTTGCTGCCTACTGAACATAAAAAAAAAAAAAAAAAAAAAATTAGGCTGGGAAGTAAAAGCAGCACGCAATTTCCACCAGTCCAGATTTAATAGTGATGTAATTAGTAATGTATTTGTTTTCTGCCTGACATCTCAGTTCATTTCTCAAATTGGTTGCAACAAGTAAGAGGAGAAATGATGGGCAGGATTTCTCTGGCAGCCCGCTTGCCCCTACAATGCCAAGAGATTTGAACTATGATGGTAGACAGTGCAGACTTGGAAGAATTTTTAAAAGGTGCCTAATCTGGTGACATTTGCTAAGCCTACACAGATAATGAGAGAGGTCATGAGGAAGTGTTATTTGAATTTGGATTTTGAATGACCAGGACATTTGCAGGTAGAAATGGAGCATTGTTCTAGACAGAGAAGACTAATAAGAGTATTGGTCAAACAGAAAAGGTGGAAATGATGGGCATTTGTAAGGAACGCACTGGAAATTAATGTAGTGTTGCTGGAGCAAGAGTATATACAGGGAAAACTGGGAAATAAAACTTTAAAAAGTAGATTTGCCTGAGGAAAGGCATAGAAAGCAAAGAAAACTAATAGCTTTGATGTGATTGGGGTGGGTAAAGGGAAATTACTGAAGAGTTTTATAAAAATAGTAACTTAATAAAATTTGTCAGTATTGAATATCTCTTCATACCAAAAATTGTGCTGTGTGTGGTATGTGTTTGAGCATGAGTGTATTTATTTTTTTTAGTTTGCATTGCTAATGTGAAAAGGAGCCAGCTAAGGTTGATATTCACTGAAGTTCATACTTGACCCAAGCCAAAGTATACTTGTATGTTTACCTGTGTATACATTTGTGTGTGTGTGTCTGTGTGTAAATGTGCATGTAAACATAGCAAATTATTTATAAACATGCATTATTTTAGCAAGAATGTCCATACATAAACATTAAAAAAAGTCATTTTTAATCTCACATGTTCTTTAAAGGAAGAACAAACCTTACCAGACTTCGGGAATCTCCAAATGTCTTGAGCTATTTTTTTCAAATGCTTTGGGTTTGGCAGGTCCCAAAGCCAATGTTTGCCAAGTCTTTTTTCCCTTAATTTTTAAACCCACATTTATTTCAAGGGTATTTTATGCATATGTTTTTTATTTGTTTACACTTAACTCATCAAAAAAGTTTTAGGGACATTTCAAGTCCAACAAACCTTTAGAGTCTCTATTATTAAAAGCCTAGAAATTGTAATTAAGTTCTGGATACTCAAGATTGGCATTTATTTAAAAATCAGGACTCCCAGTCTTAAACATATACCTAAATAAAGGCTTTTTCCATTAATGAACAGATAGAGTCATGTTTTCATGTTTGGTTCCTAGTATAGAAGCTGATGCTACCAATACTGCATCTGCTTCCAAGTGGTGGTGGTGAGTTTTTATGGATCATCCAAACACTCCTTGGTTCTGTGACCAATAAAACACCTTTATGAGATAGAGAAAAAACAGTTTTGACTACGAACTTAAAACATGGGTGCTTGAAACCATGATGTGGACTCCGTATGTAAATTCCTTACTCAGTGGTAGAACTATGGGGTAGGAATTACCCTCAAGTGGCCACCACATTAATTTCCTGATCCTAAAAGCTGGACTATGCAGGCAGAACAGCAGCCAATTCTGTATAATTGGCTTTTTGATATCTAGATGATTCTCCTCATGTGAGTATCCTCCATTGTCAACATTGAAGAAAATGAAATGTTTGTTTCATTTCTGATTAAAGGAGAGTGTGAATTTTAGGGTCTGGATTTTATTTTTGAATTAGGGAAAAAGCAAAGTTTTTACAATTTTCACAACTATGAAATGAAGGGACTGGACTAGGCTAATGGTTCTCAAGGTAGTATTATTTGCCTTACCCTTTCTTTCCCTAAAAATGACTGGACATCTTCTGGTTCACCATTATTTTGTCGTATATTTTCCATTTTCTCTTTATCAGCATTTCTGTGTCACGTCAGCTTATGATTGGAAATGACCGCTATTAACTTTTACTGAATTAATAAATCAGAAACATAGGGATACAAATATCTCAATGAACAACCATTACAAAATCAAGGAGATAATAAAGCATGATGGTAAAAGCAAAGCTAGGAAAACGATGGACCTACATTCAAATCTGGGTAATGGGACAGAATAGCTTTGTGGCCTTGGATAAATCGTTGAAATTCATTAGCCTATTTTTTCTTTTTAAATTTCTAAGTGGGCTTTGGCAGGATCTGATAAACACTCAAGAACCTCTCCAGAAAACAAATAAATGAACAAGCAAAACATTTATAGGACATTCCTCAACTATATGTCACCATAATTTGTTCTATAGGAAACAAATGATTTCTTTTATAGGAACCAAATAACCTTGGCTACTGCAGACTAGACTTGGGAATAGGGCTTGAGTCAAGAGCCTGGACTAGCAAATGTCCTATATGGAAACCTGGAAGGAAAACTCTACCCAAGAGGGATACTTTTTCTTGGATGATGACAAAGAGATCAATTAAATCCTCTTTACTGAGCATGATTGAACATGAGGCTGGAGCAGAGATGAGGAGCAACCGAGTCACCAGAACCGCAGACCAAAGGATTTGATTTGGAACTACAAGATCAATAGTGATGTCACTAATGTTTTCCTATTTCCCCCATGATACCTGGTTCTCCAACCATTAGGACAGTTTTGGTGCCTTCTTGCGCCTCATGTATCCTCAAAATAAACATCCATCACCCAGGATATTTCCAAGGTGCCTCAGTTCCTTGCTCTAAAATCACCCTCTGCAGAGTGCCAATGTGAGAATTAAATCAAATGCAGGGAGGGCCGGGAGGCTATGGAGAGAGTTCTGGGAGATTTAAAGATAATTTCCATGAAGTATCAACCACAAGTTAGGACATAGGTGATAAATACATCATTCCAATTTGCTGTTATTGTCAGTATATAATTCTTTTTATATAATATATATAACAACTGAGAGAAATGGGAAAGTGTTGATAAATTTTAGTTTCTTTAGGGGAAAAAAGCAGTTTCTAAATTGATAATAAAAGACATCTTATGGAAGAAGCTTTAATCATCCCTAAGAGTCATCAGAAGCCTCTGCCAGAGGAGAAATGTGTCTGTTCAGATGTCTCTCACCCCAGTCTCCCATCATCATAACCATGGCTAGTGTAGGCATCATCAGAATTCCCTAATCTGTACTAAGAAAGGCATGACTCATTTTCAATCCAAAACATATCCTCAGTAAACATGAAAATTGACCTGGCAGAGGAGTTGACTTCCCTGGGAGTGTCTCTGGGAAGAAGCCACCTCCTCCCTGGACCCAGCCCGAGGAGAGAGGGTGAAGAGAAGGAGCGGGTAGAATAATGCAGACAGCTCAGTGGGCAGCAGAAGGGAAGCCTGGAGCTAAGAGCTCGAGTCACTTAGAAGAATGTCTTCTCCAAATTGAGAATTGCTTCTGTGGGAGCTGGTTCTGACTTCTTTGGATACTTGGCACCGTTTGTCCCTAGTGATATGGATGCCAAACTCGAAACTTTTGTTTTTATAGGAAATTGAAGGCCGGCTTTTATTACATTGCTAGTTTCCAAGAAATAAATCCTTTTTCTGCCAACTAAAGAACAGTGTGTAAACCAGAGTCTGGCTGAGGAATATTCGGAAGGCACTGTGACTTGTTGGTTTATAACTTCAGGCGTGTATTCTTTCTTACTGTTTACTCTTTCCATTCTGCGTCATCCACTACCTAGACACCCAAACTCAGTTACACCTAAGATAAATTCACAATCCCCCCTTACACACCCACACCCACCTGCACACACACACCCTCCCCCAAAGATTATAAAGGTGAATTTCTGATCAGTGCATAAATACCCAGTGACAGATGTACCAAATTTAACACCTCTGCCCAGCCCCAACAATTGTAATTTGAGGCAAGTTGCCCTTTCTTTGGAATCCAGAGGTTTCCTCTAATAGCCAAACAATGTCGTCATCTCCCCAGCATGTTTCCTAGGGTGACATGCTAGTGCAGGCAGCACAGAGCCCAGAGTGTGAGACTTTGACTCACCCTTAAGCTTCAGGCCAACTCTGATTCTCATGCTGACTTGGCAAAAAGGAACCTGGCCACAGATATCCTCTACCTTCTTGGCTTTTCTTAGAGTCTGTTTCTTTCCTTAGGTTGCATAAGCAGCAAGAATCCTTGTCCTCCTGCTTCAGATTGGGCATAACAGCAGAGCAGATGGTGCTGGTGAGTTAAGTAACAGCAGAACACAGAGTACAACTTGTTTTAAAAAACAAATGGCTCTTCTCGGGAGGTACAATGTAATAGGACTGACAGAAATCAAAGTCAAATTCAGGGAAACAGTTTTTAAGCATTTAGCAAACTAGCCATTTTTAAAAACTGTATTGCAAAAGAATTTAGAGGCTCTCTCCTTCTATTTTTCCTAGTACTGAAGTTGATATGCCTCCAAGGAGGAAGGAAATAGTGAACGACAATAATCAATCCCAGCTTGTTGATATCATGTCACTATTTTTGTGTTTCCCATATCTGATCTCACAGAACCCTTTTAATCAAGCAACAATGAAACCAGAGAATTTGTACTCATTTTTCATGTTCCAAGATTTTTTAGCGATTTGTTCAAGGTCAAAGAAATAGTAAGTGTTATATATACAAAACTTGGTCTTGTTGATTATCCATGTATTCTTGCAAGTGTGCGTACATGTGCCTTCATGAATTCATTTATGCTTTGTGCTCTGTACCTGGAGACTCTGTGGTGAAAAAGATCATCAGAATCCCTACTCTCACAGGGCTTATGATTTAACAGGTGAAGATGGGCAATTAAACAGACATGACAATAAAATACAAAAAACAGGGCGAGCTATGGAAGTGATATAAGAACATATAGGACCATGTAATGTAATGTCTGGAAGCAGAGAGGGGATGGGTTATTAAAAAGAATAAGTTCCTGGGAGTCATAATATTCAAGGTGAGATCTAAAATCAGTGGGAATTGTTGTGGTAGAAAGTCGGGGGCTGGGGAGGGGAAATAGACAGTGCGGTAACGCAACCGATCCCAGAGAAGCTGGCGGGAGCCCTGGGGAGAGTTCTCTTTTCTTTGTGTGGGGGAGGGGAAATAGAAAAAGAGGAAAGGTATTGCAGGTGGGGAAGAGCAGGTATGTAAAGACCAAGAATTAAATCAGATTATGGCAGGTTTGAGAACCAGAAAGAAGTATGGGATGGCTGGAGCTAAGTATGGAAATGGGAGAGTGGTTGGAAATGAGGTAAGTGGTAAGTAGAGGCCTGGAAGTTTAGCATCTCATAAATGCCTTCAGTAAAGGAGTTTGAATTACACCTTAAGCATAATTAGGATCCACAGAAGGTGTTTCTGGAGTTCAGTAGGTTGAAAATGACTTGGAAAAGATTAAAACCAGAGGTTACAGGTTCAGTTAGAACCTGTCAAAACAGTGCAAGTGAGAAATGAATTAGATTTGGATTTAGCCAGTGGAGATTTGAGAGAACCGGGTGGATTCCACGGACATCTAGATGGTAGATTCAACAGGACTTATGGAGTGATGAATGAAATGGATTGTAGCTAAAGAGATGGGCTGCACATGCCTCTTAGATATTTATGGGGATGTGTAGGTGAGGGATGGTCACCTCCCCATTTTCTCTGCCCATTCAGTTCCTGTGGGCTCTCATGGCTTCTCTCTCTGATTACGATCCCCACCTCAGAGACATCATTCTAGTTGAAGAGTACTATGGAATAGCATCCAGGAGGACATCACTCTTGTCAACCTTAAATTGTGTGGGCATTGGGTTTAAGGGTAGAATACATGGAAGGAATTTACTTCTCCTCACATAGGCTTTTGGTACATTGGCATATTAAAAAGATTTTGGTCTGTGTGCGGGTGCAATAACACCTCAGTCAACTATGAAATCCAGACAACTGAAAGGCTGCTCTGAATCCCTGACCCTAACTGAAGATAGATTTTTAAAAAATGTCAAAGCTGAGAAGGAGTCTGAAACTCATCTGGTCCCATCCGTCCATGTAAACAAAGAGGCTGACACCCAGATCGGTGAAGTGAATTTCTCAGTGTCAGTGACAAGTCAATGAAAGAATCATCACTAAAACTCAGTTTTCTAACTTCTAGACCTTTGTATTCTTCAATTAACACAATGGGATATTTATTCTGTCTACCATGCATTGTTATAGTTAGTGTTTACTGTACTTTCTCTCTAGAAGATAGGAATTGTTTTTCCAATAAATATACAAAAGAAAAAAAACTGAGGCCTGGAAATCTAAGTGACATGACTGAAGAGGTATTGCAAAAGCCCTAGCCTTCAGTTAAACTCACATAACTCCAAATTCCATCCTTTGTCCATTGTATCACGCTGCCTCTCACAGGCTCTGTAATTAAGGAAAGTCTCTAACAAAGGTGGTCGCCTGAAATCCTCACTCAGGGCACAAGTTTTATTTGACATCGGGGAGAAACTTTAACCCTTTCCTTTTAACCCTCTTTCATGGAAATCTCACCACCCTTCAGCTGTTGCTGGTGACCTGGATATTTATGGCCAATATAAACTACCAAACCTTCTCACCAAGGACTTACGGCCCTGCCTAATCTCCAGAGACCAAAGTGATGATGCAGCATGAATCTAAAGATAAATCTTATCTTTCTTTTTAACTGATGAGATCAAGTTGTAATTTATTATAATCTTTTCAGATTATAGCCTTGTCTTTTGTGTCTTTATTGGAGAAAGCCTTTTTCTTAAAAGAGAAAAGATTAAGCAGGTTTCTCTCTTTGAGTCCACATGGTCCATCCCACCACAGTTTCTAATATGAGTGGGTTGGGTGTTCCTCCAAACACATAAGCAGACGGGCCGGCCCAGTGGCACACTGGATAGTGCGCCGCTTGGGAAGCGCGGCGGCGCTCCCACCGAGGGTTCGGATCCCACATACAGACCGGTTCCTGCTCACTGGCTGAGCGAGGCGCGGGAGCAACACCGAGGGTTGCAATCCCGTTGCCAGTCCCCGGTCCGGTACGGGGGCAACACTGAGGGTTGCTATCCGTTGCCGGACACGGAAAAAGACAAAAGACAAAAAAAAAAAACCAAAAACATATTTCAGCAGGCCAGCCCAGGAGGCCCTGAAAGTGAAAAAAGGGTTACAGCCATTTTGGCACTGCTAAATCCTGTGACGTATTAGGGCTTCCTCTTAATGGCCATTACATTAGGAAAAAATTTACAGCTCATGATCAACAGCTGTTCTTCTAAATAAAACAATGTAGTTTATTCTTTTCCTCTTAACATGCCAGAGCCCTGTGCTGTGTGAGACCAACACTTGCACTTGGCATTCTATGGAAACTACCTAATTCTTGAAAACGCACGGGAAATCCAGTCACTTGTTCATTTGTGTGCGTGTTCATCTCTTCCTTCCCCAACCATCTCACTTATCTTTGCACTCATTCATTCACTCCCTCTTTTCTCTGCTTATTCCCTTTCTATTGTGATAAAATACACATAACATAAAAATTTGCCATTTTAACTATTTTTGAGTGTACAATTCAGTGGCATTAATTACATTCACACTGGAGTGCAACCATTTCCAGTATCTACTTCCAAAACTTTTCCATTACCCTAAACAGTAACTATGTGATCATGGCCTTTGCTTATTCCTTGTTTTTCAATTCAACAAATATTTATTAGGGAACTACTATGGCCAAAGTTTTACCAAAGGGGCTGTGGGAGGGTGTAAACCTCAATGCTATATGGTCTGATGTGAAGAAACTGAAACTCTGATGGGGATATATGTGCCCTCCAGGTAGCCCAGAGCCTTCACCTTCATTACCTTCTCAGACCTGCTGTCCTGAGACATTGCCTGGGGCTCCAGATAACATACCAAGAATGGTGGATAAAGTACACAGTATTGTCATCTGGTTTAGTTCTTCTCATGATTTGGTCTTAATTGCCTCCCTGATTTCAGCTCCCACTGTTGTGTTTTTCACTTTATAATTCAGTTGATGAGGGAAGTGGGCAATTACTAATAATAGATTAATAACAGAATCATCATCAACAACAGCTAAAGCAACAATAAAATTACTGACTGCTAGGCTACTATCCTTCATCTTACAAACTCCCCAGCTCCCGGGCTACTTCTAATACCTCTGGCTCTTAGTGAAACATCTTTGTAACCACCTACTCTCAGGTATGCTAAAATTCTGGCTCAGAATCTTAGCTATCAAGCATCCCATTCTAGGTCTCCAACAGAATCATGTCCAAAAGAATAGGAAAAATATGTGCTGTCAGAGAGTGGCTTTATGAAGGACATGGTGAAAAATAGCAAATCTTCCAGAGTTACAGGGAAGTCATTACTCTAGGCAGAGGGAAGATAAGATACCAAAGGTTAAATTCTTGGGTTTAGATACAAACAAATGATTTGATTACCTTCTAACTCTGCCACTCACTACCTGTGTATATGTGGCTAATCATGCGATGTTTCTGAGCCTCAATTTCTCCACTGGTAAATGTAAAAGAGGGGTGGTGATTAATGATACCTACCTGTTGTAGAGACTGGATATGAGAGCAAATACAGAGAAAATACTCATGGCTCATCTTGGTTGAATGCTTTCCACGTCCCAGGCATTATTCTAAGCCCTTCACTTCTATTTATTTATTTAATTGTCTTAGCACCACCATAAGATGGATACCAAGATCATCCCCATTTTTCAGATGACGAAAGTGAGGCACAGTGAGTTGAAGTAATTGCAAAGAACACTCAGCCAGTAAGTTCCAGAGCTTCACACAAACCATTCAGTCTGGCTCCAGAATTTGTGATCTTAGTCATGCACATAACTGCATCCTAAGGGTATTTAGCAAGTACAGAAGTGGTTATTGATATCAGACTAGGTAGTTAAAATTCCTAAAATGACCATGGTCTTTAATACATCTCCTTAGAGTTCACCCACTTTCAATACCTTTTATGTATTGTCTCTTCTTTAGGTTAATGCAGAAAGTGTCCTAATTCTTCTCCCCACGCACTTCTATTGCCCAATCCACCCTCTCCAAAGTGAACTTTATGAATGACGTAGGTGATCAGGTCACTCTGCTGTTCAAAATTCTTCAGTGGTTCCTCCTCATACTCAGGGCAATGCCAGGTAGCTGACCATGCCACTTAAGGCTCTCAAGATTTGGCACCAACTTGCTTCTTCAACCTCCACTTACATCACTGCTTCAAAGCCAGTTCACCATCCACACAAACTGAAGGATGGGCACCCCGGCTTGTCTGCCTGCCTTTGTGCACGCTAACCCCCCTGTGTGAGATTGCCTCTACCCTCTTATCTGACTCACTAACCCTGCTTTCAAAAGACATATCAAGCATCTTTCCCTTCTTTGTTTTATGTGCTTCTCTCTAAATCACATGTGTGTTTATGTGTGTGCCTTAGCTTCCAAAAATGCATCCTATAGATTTCTCTCACATGACACTTACTCTAATGAGGCGTAATTATGTTTACAAATTTGATTTCTCTTCTAGTCTATAAGATCTTTAGTAGAAGACTACATTATAGTCTTATTTGTATCTTTTTTATTATTAGTGATTAAAAAGTTACTCAAATTGCCTGAAAAATAATGTATTTAACTGAAAAGTTCAGAACAAATGACTTCAGGTACAGCTTATTATAAATTTTCTTACAGTGTAACTAAAATCAGATTTCAAGTTTTTTCTCTCCAGTTCTTACCTCCACTTCCCCTCTATCATATGTCATATGCATTTTACAGATGACTCCTCATAAGTATAAAATGAATTCCAGTAACTTCCAGGCTCACATCCAGGATTCTCAGAAAAAACTCACTTTTTATCACTGATTCTAATTGGCTCATGCTTTCAACCTATGAAGCCAGAAGAAAGAAGTATACTAATTGGCCTAAACTTAAGTTATAAAGTTCAATTCATAGCAAAATGTGGAGCCCCTCTAGAGATCAATGAGATAGGAAGGGGATTGCAATGATTCCCACCCCTCCAAATTAGAATATGTAACTGAAAGGATAGATTTGCATTGAGGAAGGGAGTGGCAGAATCTGCCCAGTGTTTTAAGAAATAGCAAGAGGCACAGAAAATAACGAATTAAGATGCATACATTTAGATAGATTGAGGTGGATAGATAAATAGATATTAATATATGAATGGCTTCTGATTTTTTTCTTTTGTGAGTTGATTAAAAGCAAGAATGACAAATTGTCCAAGTATGAAGAAATGTTGAAATCTTAGAAATTTACAAGTAATCATCACTAATATTAATCTAGGCATAGACTTTGACCCTGGAGTGACTCTATAGCTCTTTCTTCTATGCCTCTATATCCAAAAGTATGATGATGGAAATATCTAATAATAAGCAGAGTGATTTTAGGGCCAAACCCGTGGCTCACTTGGGAGAGTGCAGCGCTGGGAGCGCACCAGCTCTGGGAGCACCGAGGCCGCAGGTTTGGATCCTATATAGGGATGGCCGGTGTGCTCACTGGCTGAGCGTGG
>NW_007726629.1:214825-220607 GCF_000696425.1 Galeopterus variegatus | reverse complement strand
TTTTTTTTTTTTTTTTTTTTTTTTTTTTTTTTTTTTTTTTTTTTTTTCCGTGCCCAAAAAAGAAAAAAAAAAAAAAAAAAAAAAAAAAAAAAAAAAAAAAAAAAAAAAATTAGGCTGGGAAGTAAAAGCAGCACGCAATTTCCACCAGTCCAGATTTAATAGTGATGTAATTAGTAATGTATTTGTTTTCTGCCTGACATCTCAGTTCATTTCTCAAATTGGTTGCAACAAGTAAGAGGAGAAATGATGGGCAGGATTTCTCTGGCAGCCCGCTTGCCCCTACAATGCCAAGAGATTTGAACTATGATGGTAGACAGTGCAGACTTGGAAGAATTTTTAAAAGGTGCCTAATCTGGTGACATTTGCTAAGCCTACACAGATAATGAGAGAGGTCATGAGGAAGTGTTATTTGAATTTGGATTTTGAATGACCAGGACATTTGCAGGTAGAAATGGAGCATTGTTCTAGACAGAGAAGACTAATAAGAGTATTGGTCAAACAGAAAAGGTGGAAATGATGGGCATTTGTAAGGAACGCACTGGAAATTAATGTAGTGTTGCTGGAGCAAGAGTATATACAGGGAAAACTGGGAAATAAAACTTTAAAAAGTAGATTTGCCTGAGGAAAGGCATAGAAAGCAAAGAAAACTAATAGCTTTGATGTGATTGGGGTGGGTAAAGGGAAATTACTGAAGAGTTTTATAAAAATAGTAACTTAATAAAATTTGTCAGTATTGAATATCTCTTCATACCAAAAATTGTGCTGTGTGTGGTATGTGTTTGAGCATGAGTGTATTTATTTTTTTTAGTTTGCATTGCTAATGTGAAAAGGAGCCAGCTAAGGTTGATATTCACTGAAGTTCCATTAGCCTATTTTTTCTTTTTAAATTTCTAAGTGGGCTTTGGCAGGATCTGATAAACACTCAAGAACCTCTCCAGAAAACAAATAAATGAACAAGCAAAACATTTATAGGACATTCCTCAACTATATGTCACCATAATTTGTTCTATAGGAAACAAATGATTTCTTTTATAGGAACCAAATAACCTTGGCTACTGCAGACTAGACTTGGGAATAGGGCTTGAGTCAAGAGCCTGGACTAGCAAATGTCCTATATGGAAACCTGGAAGGAAAACTCTACCCAAGAGGGATACTTTTTCTTGGATGATGACAAAGAGATCAATTAAATCCTCTTTACTGAGCATGATTGAACATGAGGCTGGAGCAGAGATGAGGAGCAACCGAGTCACCAGAACCGCAGACCAAAGGATTTGATTTGGAACTACAAGATCAATAGTGATGTCACTAATGTTTTCCTATTTCCCCCATGATACCTGGTTCTCCAACCATTAGGACAGTTTTGGTGCCTTCTTGCGCCTCATGTATCCTCAAAATAAACATCCATCACCCAGGATATTTCCAAGGTGCCTCAGTTCCTTGCTCTAAAATCACCCTCTGCAGAGTACCAATGTGAGAATTAAATCAAATGCAGGGAGGGCCGGGAGGCTATGGAGAGAGTTCTGGGAGATTTAAAGATAATTTCCATGAAGTATCAACCACAAGTTAGGACATAGGTGATAAATACATCATTCCAATTTGCTGTTATTGTCAGTATATAATTCTTTTTATATAATATGTGGAGAGAGTTCTGGGAGATTTAAAGATAATTTCCATGAAGTATCAACCACAAGTTAGGACACAGGTGATAAATACATCATTCCAATTTGCTGTTATTGTCAGTATATAATTCTTTTTATATAATATATATAACAACTGAGAGAAATGGGAAAGTGTTGATAAATTTTAGTTTCTTTAGGGGAAAAAAGCAGTTTCTAAATTGATAATAAAAGACATCTTATGGAAGAAGCCTTAATCATCCCTAAGAGTCATCAGAAGCCTCTGCCAGAGGAGAAATGTGTCTGTTCAGATGTCTCTCACCCCAGTCTCCCATCATCATAACCATGGCTAGTGTAGGCATCATCAGAATTCCCTAATCTGTACTAAGAAAGGCATGACTCATTTTCAATCCAAAACATATCCTCAGTAAACATGAAAATTGACCTGGCAGAGGAGTTGACTTCCCTGGGAGTGTCTCTGGGAAGAAGCCACCTCCTCCCTGGACCCAGCCCGAGGAGAGAGGGTGAAGAGAAGGAGCGGGTAGAATAATGCAGACAGCTCAGTGGGCAGCAGAAGGGAAGCCTGGAGCTAAGAGCTCGAGTCACTTAGAAGAATGTCTTCTCCAAATTGAGAATTGCTTCTGTGGGAGCTGGTTCTGACTTCTTTGGATACTTGGCACCGTTTGTCCCTAGTGATATGGATGCCAAACTCGAAACTTTTGTTTTTATAGGAAATTGAAGGCCGGCTTTTATTACATTGCTAGTTTCCAAGAAATAAATCCTTTTTCTGCCAACTAAAGAACAGTGTGTAAACCAGAGTCTGGCTGAGGAATATTCGGAAGGCACTGTGACTTGTTGGTTTATAACTTCAGGCGTGTATTCTTTCTTACTGTTTACTCTTTCCATTCTGCGTCATCCACTACCTAGACACCCAAACTCAGTTACACCTAAGATAAATTCACAATCCCCCCTTACACACCCACACCCACCTGCACACACACACCCTCCCCCAAAGATTATAAAGGTGAATTTCTGATCAGTGCATAAATACCCAGTGACAGATGTACCAAATTTAACACCTCTGCCCAGCCCCAACAATTGTAATTTGAGGCAAGTTGCCCTTTCTTTGGAATCCAGAGGTTTCCTCTAATAGCCAAACAATGTCGTCATCTCCCCAGCATGTTTCCTAGGGTGACATGCTAGTGCAGGCAGCACAGAGCCCAGAGTGTGAGACTTTGACTCACCCTTAAGCTTCAGGCCAACTCTGATTCTCATGCTGACTTGGCAAAAAGGAACCTGGCCACAGATATCCTCTACCTTCTTGGCTTTTCTTAGAGTCTGTTTCTTTCCTTAGGTTGCATAAGCAGCAAGAATCCTTGTCCTCCTGCTTCAGATTGGGCATAACAGCAGAGCAGATGGTGCTGGTGAGTTAAGTAACAGCAGAACACAGAGTACAACTTGTTTTAAAAAACAAATGGCTCTTCTCGGGAGGTACAATGTAATAGGACTGACAGAAATCAAAGTCAAATTCAGGGAAACAGTTTTTAAGCATTTAGCAAACTAGCCATTTTTAAAAACTGTATTGCAAAAGAATTTAGAGGCTCTCTCCTTCTATTTTTCCTAGTACTGAAGTTGATATGCCTCCAAGGAGGAAGGAAATAGTGAACGACAATAATCAATCCCAGCTTGTTGATATCATGTCACTATTTTTGTGTTTCCCATATCTGATCTCACAGAACCCTTTTAATCAAGCAACAATGAAACCAGAGAATTTGTACTCATTTTTCATGTTCCAAGATTTTTTAGCGATTTGTTCAAGGTCAAAGAAATAGTAAGTGTTATATATACAAAACTTGGTCTTGTTGATTATCCATGTATTCTTGCAAGTGTGCGTACATGTGCCTTCATGAATTCATTTATGCTTTGTGCTCTGTACCTGGAGACTCTGTGGTGAAAAAGATCATCAGAATCCCTACTCTCACAGGGCTTATGATTTAACAGGTGAAGATGGGCAATTAAACAGACATGACAATAAAATACAAAAAACAGGGCGAGCTATGGAAGTGATATAAGAACATATAGGACCATGTAATGTAATGTCTGGAAGCAGAGAGGGGATGGGTTATTAAAAAGAATAAGTTCCTGGGAGTCATAATATTCAAGGTGAGATCTAAAATCAGTGGGAATTGTTGTGGTAGAAAGTCGGGGGCTGGGGAGGGGAAATAGACAGTGCGGTAACGCAACCGATCCCAGAGAAGCTGGCGGGAGCCCTGGGGAGAGTTCTCTTTTCTTTGTGTGGGGGAGGGGAAATAGAAAAAGAGGAAAGGTATTGCAGGTGGGGAAGAGCAGGTATGTAAAGACCAAGAATTAAATCAGATTATGGCAGGTTTGAGAACCAGAAAGAAGTATGGGATGGCTGGAGCTAAGTATGGAAATGGGAGAGTGGTTGGAAATGAGGTAAGTGGTAAGTAGAGGCCTGGAAGTTTAGCATCTCATAAATGCCTTCAGTAAAGGAGTTTGAATTACACCTTAAGCATAATTAGGATCCACAGAAGGTGTTTCTGGAGTTCAGTAGGTTGAAAATGACTTGGAAAAGATTAAAACCAGAGGTTACAGGTTCAGTTAGAACCTGTCAAAACAGTGCAAGTGAGAAATGAATTAGATTTGGATTTAGCCAGTGGAGATTTGAGAGAACCGGGTGGATTCCACGGACATCTAGATGGTAGATTCAACAGGACTTATGGAGTGATGAATGAAATGGATTGTAGCTAAAGAGATGGGCTGCACATGCCTCTTAGATATTTATGGGGATGTGTAGGTGAGGGATGGTCACCTCCCCATTTTCTCTGCCCATTCAGTTCCTGTGGGCTCTCATGGCTTCTCTCTCTGATTACGATCCCCACCTCAGAGACATCATTCTAGTTGAAGAGTACTATGGAATAGCATCCAGGAGGACATCACTCTTGTCCACCTTAAATTGTGTGGGCATTGGGTTTAAGGGTAGAATACATGGAAGAAATTTACTTCTCCTCACATAGGCTTTTGGTACATTGGCATATTAAAAAGATTTTGGTCTGTGTGTAGAGACATCATTCTAGTTGAAGAGTACTATGGAATAGCATCCAGGAGGACATCACTCTTGTCAACCTTAAATTGTGTGGGCATTGGGTTTAAGGGTAGAATACATGGAAGGAATTTACTTCTCCTCACATAGGCTTTTGGTACATTGGCATATTAAAAAGATTTTGGTCTGTGTGTGGGTGCAATAACACCTCAGTCAACTATGAAATCCAGACAACTGAAAGGCTGCTCTGAATCCCTGACCCTAACTGAAGATAGATTTTTAAAAAATGTCAAAGCTGAGAAGGAGTCTGAAACTCATCTGGTCCCATCCGTCCATGTAAACAAAGAGGCTGACACCCAGATCGGTGAAGTGAATTTCTCAGTGTCAGTGACAAGTCAATGAAAGAATCATCACTAAAACTCAGTTTTCTAACTTCTAGACCTTTGTATTCTTCAATTAACACAATGGGATATTTATTCTGTCTACCATGCATTGTTATAGTTAGTGTTTACTGTACTTTCTCTCTAGAAGATAGGAATTGTTTTTCCAATAAATATACAAAAGAAAAAAACTGAGGCCTGGAAATCTAAGTGACATGACTGAGGAGGTATTGCAAAAGCCCTAGCCTTCAGTTAAACTCACATAACTCCAAATTCCATCCTTTGTCCATTGTATCACGCTGCCTCTCACAGGCTCTGTAATTAAGGAAAGTCTCTAACAAAGGTGGTCGCCTGAAATCCTCACTCAGGGCACAAGTTTTATTTGACATCGGGGAGAAACTTTAACCCTTTCCTTTCAACCCTCTTTCATGGAAATCTCACCACCCTTCAGCTGTTGCTGGTGACCTGGATATTTATGGCCAATATAAACTACCAAACCTTCTCACCAAGGACTTACGGCCCTGCCTAATCTCCAGAGACCAAAGTGATGATGCAGCATGAATCTAAAGATAAATCTTATCTTTTTAACTGATGAGATCAAGTTGTAATTTATTATAATCTTTTCAGATTATAGCCTTGTCTTTTGTGTCTTTATTGGAGAAAGCCTTTTTCTTAAAAGAGAAAAGATTAAGCAGGTTTCTCTCTTTGAGTCCACATGGTCC
>NW_007726629.1:203159-213159 GCF_000696425.1 Galeopterus variegatus | reverse complement strand
CCAAAAAAAAAAAAAAAAAAAAAAAAGCAGAATGATTTTAGTAAGTATGCATACACATCCCAATTTAATGATTGTGTATACAGCATATCTTAACATTTATTAGAAAAAAAAATTGACTAAAAAATCCAACCAGTTCCTGAGCAGATACTAGCTTTTAAAGCTTTATTGACTCCATATGAAAGTCAGGTACATAGAGACCACAGAGTTGGCTGCCTGGTGAAACGTGAACCTGGCAAATGGTGGATGTGTTGCCTAAATGTCTGAAGTTTGGGAAACACTGATTCAGTCTAGCTTACCTAAATTTTAGTTATGTGTCTCCCTCATGATGCAATGTGCAGCAAAAGTAGAATTAGAGGAAGAGAAGACTTTCAGCTCTCAAGCCAAAATTCTTGAAACATACTGTGAGCTTCAAATACTTCACTTATTTGCTAAGAAAAGTGAGGGCCAGAACAGGGAGACCAAATTTGCCTGAGAATGTTAACCCAGAAGGGCCCAAGGAGACTGTTTCTCATTGTAATAGAATCAAAAGCATTAAATCTAACAGATTCATTCAACTCCAATCTGAGTGCTGAAGTCTTTGATATTTATTGTAACAGATATGTAAGCCTTCCTAAGAGTATTAATTACATTTCTTTTTCTTTTTTGTCCCAATGTGATTTACCCTAATTATTTTTTTTAAAGGCTCATTTTATATTCTGTTTCCTAATAGTTGTCTGAATTCAAGTTCCTTGAAGTTAGGGACCTTATCCTTAATCTCATCTTTTGTATTCTATGGCTTGGGAATGAACCTTGAACGAAGCAATGAATATTCAATCTATATGTTGACTCTTACCTAAAGGCTTGTAAATCCTCCAATGGTCACAGACTATATAATGAATACATTCATTCATTCATTCATTCATTCATTCAACAAATATTTATTCAATTCCTGTTATATGTCAGATACAGTCTAGCCTGTGTCTAGCTTATTAGCAATTTTGGATCAATGTAGACCAAATAAATGAGTTCTGACCATGAAAGGATATATGTGAAGAGCTAGAAAGATATACTTACTCCAGGGGTGGAAGAATACTTAATAAAATATTGATAATAAAGGAAAGTCTTATTTTGTTCTTTCTAGTATTTGTCTCATAATTTTTAAATAATATACATCTATTACTTATATAATGAGAAAACACAGATTGTATTGAAAACACATTTTCTGACTTAATTGTAAAAAAGTTTGATATTAATTTTACAAATTCATTGTCTATCCTTCTCTTTTTTCTGATATCATCCCTATTGGCAAAAATACCTCACGTGCATAGACATAATTTTATCCTTTTTATTTCTGGTTCTCACTTTATTCTGAACTGGAAATTTTTTTTAAAAGGAACTTTTCTTTTTAAGTTTAAGAAGTAGCATACTGCTATAGAAAGAGCTATGAGTTGGAAAGACCAGAATACCTCACGTGCATAGACATAATTTTATCCTTTTTATTTCTGGTTCTCACTTTATTCTGAACGGAAATTTTTTTTAAAAGGAACTTTTCTTTTTAAGTTTAAGAAGTAGCATACTGCTATAGAAAGAGCTATGAGTTGGAAAGACCAGAGTCTGAAGCTCATCTCTGTCTTCACTACTAACAACTTGGAGAAGTTATGGAATCACTCTCAGTCCTATTTTCCTTATGAGTAAATATGGGAACAATAATACCTTCATGATGGCTGGCAGAGGGCATTAAATGAGCATGTATGATAAAACTCCAGAAAATAGTTCTAGTCCCACTCTACTTCCATGTTGGTATTGGAAACTAAGGCCCAGACAAATTAAGATATTTTGCCAAGGCTGTTGGTTAAGCCAGGCTTAAACTTGCATTTTCTAACACCAATTCAGTCCTATGTAATCCGTAGCATTTTCTGATGAGCGTCAGGCATTAGAAGCATCCCAATTAACACTTCCAGTTATTCTGTGACTCTTAGGTCGTATTTCTAGGCAGTTTAGCACCAAACAATTAAAACACTTATTCCTTGGCATTCAATGACAATTCTTTGTGGCATTAGCTTACAACCAAATGGCCTTTGAAGCTAGCAGTTATTGCTTATCTGCTTTCCACCCTTCCTAGAATCAGATGACTGTCTTCAAGCATAGAGGGAAGCCAGCCTGTAAATCATATGGAAAAGAGCTCACTCTGTTTGCTTTAAGCTAAGCCACTTGGTAGGATGAAAGTGTTCAAGATCACGTGGTTTGTAGCCTCTTAATTCTTGGACTGTTCTTAATTCTTTTAAGACAAGTCATTTCCAGTACTACCTCTCCTTGAGTAAGATTTAGAAATTCAATAGTGGTACTATTTTACCACTTAAGGACACAAAGAAGGATGTGAAACTGAAGCATAGAGATGCTAAGAAGTTCAGCTAAGATAATGTCTGTAAATGGGGCTGGTGAATACAAACCAAGTCATACAAACAATAGCTCTGGTTATTGTCATTGTCTTTGGTCACTCTGTTAAATCACTTTGCCACAGAATATTTTGTAGTGGAATTTCATTATGTAAGTGTCAGACTTCCCAATGAAGTTTAAACTTCTTGAGGTCAGAGCTTCTTTATCTTTGAATCTCACATCCTATTTAAAGGAATTTCTCTCTCCTCTCCTTCTTGGTAAGGGATATTCATCCAGAATATCTGAGTGAGTTTAGAAAGGGTGTGAGTTCATTCTTCACTAGGACT
Source organism: Galeopterus variegatus (assembly GCF_000696425.1). Lineage (NCBI taxonomy): Eukaryota > Metazoa > Chordata > Mammalia > Dermoptera > Cynocephalidae > Galeopterus > Galeopterus variegatus. The sequence goes on along the minus strand of NW_007726629.1, from coordinate 210,457 downwards.
CTGCAATTTAATTTTAGCCACAAGCATTCACGGAAAGGTCACAGAGTTCAGGCCACTCCAGTGGAAACAAAATTAGAGAAGGGCATGAGGCCAAAACAAAGGCCCTCTCTAAGTAGTGTTTGTGGACATGGACTTCAGCACTTCAAGGGCCCATAAGGTGTTCCTTTGCTACAGGCCCTTTGCAGCCCCTTGCTCAAGCCTTTGCAGGAACATGAGGATCCTGCTCTAGGAAAGTGGACACCTTTTCTGACACCAAGCTCAGCAGAAAGGAATGCACCTCAAATAGCCTTATTTGCTCAGTAACTACCTATGGGCCACCTAGTCCTTAGGGCCTTCCTCTGTTTGCAATTGACACACTGCAGGAAACCAGCTGTTGATCGGAAAGAGACAGTGAGTTTTGTTTAGAGAAAGGACTTACATGAAATACTATTAATTGAACCCTCTCTGGAATGTCCCCTTGTCTTTATAAAGGAGTATTGGAGTGGAGGAAGAAATTATGTTCTGTGATAAAGAAATTGTGTTCTGTGATAAAGACATAGGTTATCCTATGCCTTCATTATGTTCTGTGATAAAGGTTGTATATGATATGTCTTCTCGATTACAGTTCCTGAAACATTTTTTGGAATCTATTTCATAAAATCCTTGAGAGCAGAGATGGTCCTATCTGTCTTATTTGTGACAGTATACTTGTTGCTAATAAAAATTGGTAGCCTATTACAGTTTGTAACATAAATGTTCATACTTATGATTGATATAAGATTCATGATGCTACAGATAGTTTTTTTCTTGCTTGCTATGGGTTAAATGTGCCCTCCACAAATCCATCTGTTAGAAACTTGATTCCCATTGTAACAGTGTTAAGAGGGTGGGAAATCTGATTATGGTATGTGAAAGGTGGGACTTTTAAGAGGTCATTGGATTGTAAGGTATGCTCTCATAGATGAATTAGTCCATTCATGGAGTAATGAGTTATCATGGGTGTGGACTGGTGGCTCTGTAAAAAGACTGCATGAAAGATCTCTTGCCGTCCTCACCATGTGATTGCCTGCATTGCCATGGGACTCTGTAGTAAGTCCCCACTAAGAAAAAGGCCATTGTCAGATGCACCCCTTGGACAGTGGATTTCCAGCCTCCGAAACTGTAAGAAATAGAATTTGTTTCTTTATAAGCCACACAATTTCAGGTATTAAGCTATACACCAAAGAAATCAGACTAATACACTGCTCTTCTTCTATGTCAGTGAGTTCCCAAGAATTAGAACCTCCACTTTGAATTTTCCAGATAACCTTGAAATGCTTACATGCATTGACAGTTCAATTTAGAATCCATGATCCCCCAATTTTGCTGTTTGGTAATAGACTACTTTTCACTTATAGTTTTTGTACCGAGTACTGTGAATTTACACACTTGCCATTGCAATGATCATAATTAGGGCAGTTATATGCCATTAACCTCATACAATAACCTGACAACATCGTGGTATGCGCTATCCTGGTAGGCGCTCAATGAGGATATGATGGAAGACCGAATGGAAGTCTAAGGTTCCTAACATGAAATACAAGGCCGTATGTGTTCTGAATCCACCTAATTCCCCAACTTTATCCTCTCCCCATTCCCTAACTCTGACTACTCCAGAATTTCAATGTTGGAATTTTGCTTACACTTTTCTCCATACACAAAGTATTTCAGGCTTCCTTTTGCTGCTCCTTTCCTCATTTCTTCACTGACTTGGTCCAGCTCATCCTCAGAATTCATCTGACACATCAACATAGAAGGCCAGCCTAACGATCCCCTCATACTATCTAAGTAAACACTTTTCTTACATCATTTTATACCACCCTGAACAAATCTCTAACACCCTAACAAATCTCTATTTTACATGCTATTGAAATTATTATTATTTTTTCCATGTCTATGTCTCCCATTATGAACTCCTAAAGGAGAGGGATCTTGTGGTTGAACTGTGTCCCCTTCAAAAATGTGTCAATGTCCTATCCTAGTACCTGTGAATGTGGCCTTATTTGAAAATAGGGGTCTTGCAGATATATGAAGATGTAAATTAAGATGGAGTCATGCTGGAGTAGGGCAGGCCCTTAATCCAATATGACTGGTGTCCTTATAAGAAAAGGAGAGACACAGAGGAGAAGGCCATGTGACGACAGAGGCAGAAATTGGAGGGATGCAGCTACAAGCCAAGGAATGCTGAGGATTGCCAGCAACTTCCAGAAGCTGGGAAGAGCCCAGGAAGGATTCTCCCCCAAAGACATCAGGGAGAAGATGGCCCTGCTGACATTTTTATTGCAGACTTCTAGCCTCTAGAACTGTAAGAAAATAAATTGCTGTTTTTTCTACCCACCCATTGTACTTTGTTACAGTCGTCTCAGAAAATAACAGAGCTTGTCTAACATCATATTTAAATTGTCTACATAATTCTTGGCTCTTAGTAGACAATCAAATGATGATTTAATTGTCATTTAAACTAATCTAAAAACATGTAGAATATTCCATTGATTTCTACACCACTTATTCACCAGACATCTAAATCCTATCCAGCCACATAAGCCCTCTCATTTTGGGGAAATCTTGTTTAGTCAATCCAGTCCTTTCTCCTCTGTATTCTTAAACCATTTTATTCCTTATTATTATCTTAATCCTAGATATTTCAGTGCACCATAACACACATCTGGCCTTCCACAAAGATTTCACACACTTTGAGGTCTAGAGGAAATTCTATCTTGGTTATCTAGTGTCAATTATTTATAGATTATGTCACATTCAGTATATAACATAATCATAACTGCTTTCTGCATTGTCTACATTTTCAAATAATAATGAGAAAAGTAAGCCTCAGATTGATGAAACCACTTGTCCAAGACATCAGAACTAGGAAGTAGCAGAGTCAAAATTTGAACTCAGGCTTTTCTGCCTTTTAGTAAGATTTCAGAATGGTAACCATTGACCAAAGTCCTCAATTGCCCTTGCTTTCACTGAAGAAGTCTGAGACTTTTGACCAGCAACAAAAGCTGAGTATACAGATATGTGGGACATATAAACCCTGCCAACCTACAGAGCTGGAAGCCAGAGCCTGCCTCAAACACACTCTTGAAATCCCCTGCTCTGAGGTCTAGTGCATCCCAACTTCCTGTGGGATCGCTCACTCTGATCCAATTTCCCAAAATAGCAATTCTGCTTGCAGTAAGCACAGGTTGGATTACATTAGCAAATGGCAGCAGAAAAGAAAGACACTTGGAAAACTACCAATATGCCGTCTTCCTCCTATTTCTAGTCATTATCTCTGGATTCCTCCTTCCTAGCATTTGCCTAACCAACAGGCATGAAGGACTTTATAAAAACCTAGAATTTGTAAACTATAAGGAAAATGCACCAATGCTATCAATTCTGCCCTTCTAAAGTAGGGCCATGTTCCAGAAAACATTTTGTACATTTCACACAGCTACATCAAGAGCTATTGTCATTGCTTTAAAAATATGTACGTGGCATTTCCTGTGATTTTTATAGAACCAATAGTGGTTCATTTCATTGCTTAATCTAATTATTTTCAATCTATTTTTATTATGTCAGTAGTAATTTTGTTAAAATAGTGTCTTAGTCAGCTAGCGTTGCTGTAAAAAAATACCACAGACTGAATGGCTTAAATGACATTTATTTCTCACAGTTCTAGAAGCTGGAAGTCCAAGATCAAGGTGCCAGCAGATTCAGTTCCTGATGAGGGCCCTCTTCCTGGCTTGCAGACGACCACCTTCTCACTGTGTCCTCATGTGACAGAGACAGAGAGTACTCTGATCTCTTTCTGTTCCTAAGGACAATAATCCCACTATGGGGGTCTAATCCTCAACCTAATTACCTTTCAAAGGCCCACATTTCCAAGTGCCATCACATTGACGGTTAGAGCTTCAACATATGAATTTAGAGGGGGCACAATCATTTAGTTCATAACAAATAGTATGTGATTTGAGACACTATCTTTTGCTCACATAATAAGTTCCCATATACTTTATAAATTAAAAGCATATAATGCAGAATGCTTAATTCTGAATATTCACAGGGACATAAAATGATTGTTTTTGTTATTCTTAAAAGCCTAAATGTATATTTTCAAAATCAATGTGATGATAATCCTAAGTTTTATGTTTGGTTCCAGCACTTACCAAACTGTGTGACTTTATGGTTCCTAACCTCTTTAAAGGGGCTCAGACTGTCCATATCTATGACAAATTGCACATTGATATAAATGATGATAGTGAAGGATTATAGCTCCTTGAATGGAATAGGAATTCGTGTGTCTTTAATGACACAAATGAACAAATAGAGGGGGAGGAGACAAGGCTCTATGTTACATTACATAAATAGAAATGAAATGATGGAGTTAAAAAATCATTTGACAAACACCGTCAAGGAATTAATTTGGTAAGAAACATCAATGGATGTTAAACTAGAGAAGAAAATGGGATATGGAACAGATTTTGCATATTGTAAAACATCTTCTCGCAAAATATCTTAATTATAAAGGTGAAAAAAAATAATTTTAGTATAAAAAAACTGGCTGACACCAGATGATGATAATTCATACCACAATTAATGGGACAAATTGGCATCGTGTGCCTACAGGTGGGGGGCAATAAGAACACAGCATCACTGATGTGATATTCTGGCCAAAAATGCATAACCTGGATCTAATCAAGAGCAAGCATTGAGTGAACCTAAATGGACAGATAGTCTACAAAGTAATTGGTGTATAATCTTCAAAAATGTCAAGGTCATGAAAGCCATAAGTAAATGGTCTGAGTTAAAGAAAGTCAGAGACACACAACACCCTAGAGCAACATGTGGTACTGGATTGGATCATTTTGCTGTAAAGAATATTAGAACAATTGGTGCAACTTGAATGGGCTCTCTGAGTAAATGGAGATACGCAGTTCTTTGTATTAACCATATGTATTTTTTTTGTTTTAACTTTGAAATTGTTTCAAATAAAATATAGAGAATTAAGAAAAGATAAAACAATTTGAATTCTGGAAACCACTCTATATTGTGACAGGGCAAAACTAGTTCATAATGGATTTTGAATTGAAAATTAGATTTGATGTGAATTTGAGAGATTTTAGTTACTATTGTTTATTTTTCAGAATAATGAAATATATTTCTTGATAAATTAATGCTAATCCTTGCAAAAAAAAAAATCTCAAAACTCAAAATGGTCTGTTGCTTTGATCGTCTAAATCATGGAGTTATTTGGAAGAAGATGGAAATTAAGTGAAATTTTATTCAATTATGTAGTTTAATTGTAGGAATTATTGAGGGGATACATGAAAGCATTCTGGTGGTATCTTTTGGGTTTCTTTCATGATAAGAAAAGTGGAATTATTTTATTTATGGGGGAGCGGATATATTTTTTCCAAAGCATAATGAAATTTAGAGGCTTTTTGTATTTTAAGTGTTTCTCAGGGCTGATTAAAGCCTTGCACTTGGATTGGAAAGCTAAGCCTCATCTGTCTAATGAATATCTTTTTTATTGCATGAATTAAGTAGAAGTTAGAGTCATGACAGGATTACACAAAGACAGGTGGCACCGTGAGAAAGTTTGGGGAAAGTTAACAGGAAAAGCCTTGGCATTTAGAGTTTGAGGGACATTTCCAGAATTATTTGAAATTAGATTTCCTTATGTTTTGATCTATGAAATTAAACATTTCTTCTTTGAAATGTGTATATTTTTCTCACCATTTTATCCAAGTTACCTAGAGTAGCATTAATAAGTAACTGGTAAATGAATGAATGAATAGATGAAAACTGAGTAAATGAATAACAATGAATGACTGAAGTGAATGATTGTCTCCTCGTAGTGATTATCAATTCTAACCTCTCTTACATTTCCAACTTTGTAGAGCAGAGTTTGATAAACTAGGCCAAATCAAGCTTGCTGCTTATTTTTATAAATAAAGTTTTATTGGAACACAGCTACACCCACTTGTTTGTGTATAGTCTATGGCTATTGTCTTGGTATCATAGCACAGTTGAGTACTTGTAATACAGAGAAGTCTAAGATGTTCACTTCTGGCTCTCCTAACAAAAAATGTTTGCTGAACCCTATTCTAGAGTATAATCAAGTGCTTTCAAATTTAAATGATGGTAAACCCCAAAAGAGAGAACCTGATGGGATTTGCTTCTAGGATATGATTCATAATAATTATTTCAACTTCTAAGAGCCCCTTGCAGACAACTCATAAGTAAGAATCTTCATGTGTGTTCTTCATGTTCTGTATTAGGACAATAGAAGCCTCTCTGGGTATTTCAAAAAAAGTGATTTGAAACAAGTAACTTTTTACAAAGGTGTTAGAAGAAATGGAGGGACACAAATGGGAAGGTCACAGGTTAGTAACTGCCAGAAACCTATAAGACTACCCCAAATGCTGCAGAAAAGAGGAGAAAAGGAACAGTGTTACCCAGAGCCCACAACTGTTGCACCACTGATGTTGGTGCTGTTGGAATCTAGTGCCTGAGTAGGAGCCCAGGACTGCACACATGCCAGCCAGCACAAGCTGCCTGTACTGGAGGTGCCACTAAATAATGGGAAAACATGCTTTTTTTTCCTTCCACCTTCCAGGCTCCCATCAGTGGCCTCCGATGGCATAAGCTAACAAGAAGCCAGCTGGCAATGGTGTCTGACAGATGTAATTTATAGGCTGCTAGCCCCAGGAGTAGAGAGAAGTTGAAACAGTGATTGTGAAGTTGAGGCACAAATGCTCATATCTGCCAAATGCTCGTATTTAACTAGCTTGATCTTAAAGTTTACAGCCTCATAAGAAGATCCTCACAAGTAGTGGTGGTGCTGATGATGAAGAAAGATGCCATTAAAAAAAAAGATGCAATGAGAGAAAACAGTGTGTATAAAGTTGAGTTGTGAAAGAGTGTAATAAGTTAAGATAATTTAATATCCCTTGCTAGAAAATATATGATGGAAAGAGAGAAGCACTACTTGGCAAAGCCAGAGAAATAATGTTGGGTAGGGGAAAATAATAAATCATTGTGCCTAACGTAAAAAGTGGCAGTGTAAATAAGAAATAACCCTCATTATGAGATTTTACTGAGTTTTGTCCATTCTGGGCATGATGTTCTTCTCTGGAAGAGTTGTATTCCAGCCATGTAGGGCAAGTATCTATAAAAGGGACCACAGGGAAGTTTCCAATTTTATGATGAGTCAGATTTATTAGCAATGGCCACCTGTAGATCTGAATTGTGAAGGATTCCAGGAAATCCGCAGATTCATTGAGAAAGAATAC